>NC_043709.1:66180810-66190042 GCF_006229205.1 Suricata suricatta
AAATAAATAAAATGAAACTGGGAAGAGTAAGCACTAGGGAGGTTACAAAGCAACCAAAACTCATACTCTTTTGGGTGGAAATATAAAATGGTATAGTACTTTGAAAAACATTTTGGCAGTGTCTTATAATATAAAACATACACTTATTTATAATTTAGCCATTATCCATTTAACTCAGATAATTGAAAATCATATTCATACAAAAACTTGTTTCCTAATGTTATAGCAGCTCTATCCAAAATGGTCAGAAACTAAAAACAACCCAGTTATCCTTAGGGCAAATGGATCAACAGACTGTGGTACACATCCATTCAATGGAACATTGCTCAGCAATGAAAAGAAATGAACTACTGATACAGGCTATGACTTGGATGAATCTCAAATGCACTGTGCCAAGTGAAAAAAGCCAGACTTGAAAGAGTACATATTCAATGAGTCTATTTATGCAAAGTTTTGGAAAAGGCAAAACTATAGTCACTAAAAACAGACTAGTGATTACCAAGTCTGGGGTATAGGGAAGGGAATTGACCACAAGGAGGCACTGGGGAAGTTTTGGGGTGGCAGAAATGTTTTCATCTTCATATGTTTTCATATGGTAGCTCAAAGATTTCTTAGATACGACAGAATAGTACAAACCATAAAACAGAAAACAATAAATTAGACTTTATTCCACAACTGAAAGCTTCTCTTTCAAAGACACTGGTGAGGAGTGCCTGGATGACTCAGTTGGTTAATAGTCTGACTTCAGCTCAGGTCATGATCTTGCGATTTGTGAGTTCAAACTCCACGTTGGGCTCTATGCTGACAGCTCGGAGCCTGGAGTATACACCTACACAAAAATTCATCAAGCTGTACATTGAAATGTGTATGCTAACTGAAGGCAAGTTGTTTCTTGAGTAAAGCATTTTAAAAAATAAAAATAAAACAAAAACATTTTCAGATAAATGGAAATTAAGATAATTCATTGCCAGAAGACTAAGAAATGATGCCAGATGGGCACTTGGATCTTCAGGAAGGAAACAAGTGTACTGAAAATGGTAAATATAATATAGTTCTTTGTGTTTATTCAGTTCTCCCTTCATATATCTTCTGGTGAAGGCAGATAGGCTACAGAACACCGGCACCATGGAGGGAGATGGCAGTAGGAGGGGATTTTGTAAGAAGCAAAGAAAAAGTCACCAAATCCTTGAAGGATTACTAGCTCAAAAAAATTTAATTCTAGCTTGATGCTACGGTGCAAGGGAAATTCAAACCAGGTCTTCACAATGCTAAACAACCTGGTAAATAAAACAAATTTGAGCCAGCCATTCCCAAGCATTGCTCGCTGGGTGGGCATTTGGTGTCCACAACTTGCTGTCAGCAGTTATTAAAAAAGATTTGTTAGGTAATTATGACCTCAATTTCTAATTCTAGTCTTCTAAGAATTATTCTACCAAAGCTAAAATTAGTAAATGGAGGCCCATTACAGGTAAGAAATGCCAAAGTCTTGGGTGAAGAATTAAACTGAGGTCAGTCTGATTTCACATTCTGCTGACCTACCAACACTACACTGGTTTTACCTCAGACTGTGTTTGCCCATATATAAATGAGATGATAATGCCTGTATCAAAACATTGTTCTGAGGATTGAATGAGAAAATATCTGCAAGTACCCGGGCTATAATGAGAACTCAAAAAGTAAGAGTGTATCCACACACACACACAAAATATCTCCAGTTAATACATCTTATAGCCCACCAACACTTAAGAGAGAAGGTGTGTAGAACCTTGTCTTTTGTGGGTCACTGCACTGTTCTATGACCAGAAATCCCATCTTTTTTTAAAGTTCATTTAATTATTTTGAAAGGGGAGAGGGAGAGAGAGCATGAGTGGGGGAGAAGCAGAGAAAGAGGGAGAGAAAGAATCCCAAGAAGACTGCTTGCTATCAGGACAGAGGCTGATGTGGAGCTCAATCCCAGAAACTGTGAGATCATGACCTAAATAGAAATCAAGAGTCAGAAGCTTAACTAACTGAGCCACCCAGGTGCTCTAGCCAGAAACTTCATCTTAATCCCAACAGCCTTCCATTCAACAATGCGTTTAGGGAATCATGGATGGTTAAAAGGCACAACAGAAACATTCTCTTTGAAATGCACTAAACTACATATGGAAAAACTGAGTGAATTTCAAAATAATCTTCAGGCTATCTCTGAGAGCTTCTATTTTGCAATGGTTAGCTATGAGGCTTACTCCAGCCACATTTTTGGATTCAAACCTGCTCTAGAGCTAAGGGCTATCTGACAGCGTTTGGAGTTAAATTTGGATTCAAGGATTTAAGTGATTCCCCTAACATTTATTGAGCTTGTCTTGTTTGCTGGACATCATGCTAGATACTTCGGCATATATATTTATTTTAATTTGTTTCAGTGAGAATACTCTTTAATGCATCTGCCGCATTTCCCGCAGATGGTTTCCTCAGTGTTTCTAAACATATGAAAAACCTGAGAAGTATCTGTGAGGTTCTTAAGATCATTTTTCTGAGATCTGAAATCTTTCCTTTTAGATGAATAATATTTAAACAACTGATAAAAAAATAGTGTTTCTTATTTGGGAATTATATTTATCTTCTAGTATCTCAGAGATTAATCATATTCATCCTAAAATTAGTAATTATGAATCTTCTTTGGCAGGATGGCTCAAATACCTTTACAAATATCATGGACATTATGTCCCTCTCTTTCTCCATCCCATGCTCAAAAGGAAAAAAATTATGTGTTTGTGTACAAAGCTAAAATATATATATACATGTATATATGTATATCTATCTATATATGTATACATATATATTCCAAACTTCCCAAAGAATACTGTAAGTTATATATTAACTTTGGGGGAAAATTACTGACAACTCTGACAAAAAACTGCCCCTACAAACACACAAGTACAGTTGGATGTCCTCTCAGCCTTGTCTGTTTCAAACTGATTTCTTCTGGCCACGCCTCAATGTTATTCCCTCAGTGACATATTTGTTTCATTTTGGGTCTCAAGAGACCATATCTTCCTTTCTCAATATTGCCAGAAGAGAAGAGAGCTTACAACATGCCAGTCCTTATCTTTTACAGACATGATCTCTTAGCAAGAGCACTGGAAGAAGGTATTGTTATCTCCATTTTACAGGAGGAGGGACAGAGAATTTAAGCAATTTGTCCAGGTTCACAAAGCCAGCAAACGAAGATTTGGGATTCAGACCAAGTCTTTCTGACCACAGAGTTCACGCTCTTTCACTACGTCATCCTGCCATGTCACATCCAGGATCAAACTCAAACTTTATCAGTCTAGTTGGCACTCACAGATTTCCTTGATCAGGATCCAATTTTGTACAACCAGTTTTATACTATCCCCAAACTTCATTCAAGCTAACCACCATACAGCTTTTCTGATTTTATTTCTCAAAGTAGGATGTATCTACTGGTTTGGAATATCCTTCCCTTCTCTTATCCCAAGTTTGCACATTCTTCAAGGCTGACTATGTTTATCTTCCATAGGACCCTTCTGACTCCTCCAGCTTTACTCCTCCTGAACATTTGATGAGTTTGGAAGTTGATGTCCCTTGTCCCTCCAACACACCAGTCCAACTGCCTTCCTTCTGAAGATGAGTGGTTCCTACTGCTGGCAGGCAGGCTGAACCTGGAGGACGGGAGTATGACCTTGGTCTGAGCTGGGTTGGATGGAGAAATCTGGCAGCTGGCATAGGACTTCTTGCCCTCTAGTCTGAATGGGAGCCTGGGGACCTGCTGCAAATCAACTTGGGACTAGTGTCAATTGACCCAAAGGAGTTTATGGGCCTCTGAAGGGAGAGAGATGGCACCAACACATGCAGGTGCTCCTGGGATGCCTACTGGTCTCCGTGGTCTTTCAGGAGAGCTGAATAAATGGGCCACGTCTTCTCCATCCTTGAGGTTGAAAGACCAGTGGCATTTACAGCCAAGGAGGCCATCAAGATGGAGATAGTTTCCTTTTGGTGCTCTGTTTAAAAGATCTTTTATTAAAAACAAAATCACCAGGACCAGAAGGATTCAGAACTGAGTTCTAACTGATCTTTAAAAATAAACTAATAAACCAGGCAATTTGGATGTAACATACTTTTTTCAGAAAATAGAAAAAAGAAATCTTTAGTATCCTCTTACATAATTGACATAATTTCCCCCCCACCCTTTAATGTTCATCTCCTCCTCTAGCTCTCCCAAACTGCCTCATCCCCGACCCCAACACACACATTTAGCTGCCTTCACAGACTTGCTGGTTTCAAAGTTGTTTCTCTTGCCCCATCCCTAACTGCCTTCCCTCATCTAAATGTCTGCATCCGCTGGCAACAGGTCAGGCTGAGTTTTAGGAGACCCACCTTCCCCTGCTCAAATCAAACACAGTTTTGCCCCTGGGGAGCTCCCTTGAGCTGGACAGCTCCCCTTTCTTCCCTGGAGGCATTGCTTTCCTCTTGTGGGCTCTGCTACTGCTGGGAGAGAGAAAACCTAACAGAACACTAAGCAGATTCCTGTCTCAATTAAGATGTCTCTGGCTTCCAGTAAAAGCATACTAACTCAAACTGTCATAAACAGTAAAAGAGTGTGTTCTCTTATACAACTTTAAGTAGAGGCAGGCCCTAAGGGGGGTTGATTCAGGGGCTCGGCGGTATCATCTGGAATCCAGTTTCCTTCTATTTCTGCCCTCTATTTATGATACAAACTTCATCCTTGTCCATGTGCAGGATGCAGAGACAACTGGCTCTTTCCCTCAGACCACTCCAGCAAACCCCACCCCACATCTCAGCGTGTTCACAGGTTAGCGGCATGGTCGGCTTTGATGAGTTGTCTGAGGAACGACTGTGAGAAAGCAAGCCACAAGGTCCACTTGCACTTCAACAGCACCTCCCAGAAGGTCAGTGAGGAAATCATCACCAACAGAAATAAAAGTCATCACCAACAGAAAAACCCTTTGGGTAAGGTTGATGCTTTTAATTTTGACTACAGTTCATCCTGACTAGTTACTTGTTTGTAAAAAGACTTCCTTCTTGGATTCTTCCATTTTATGGAAGGAATGATTGAGATGAGCAGAAAACTATTTTAAATTCTCTTCAGAGAATGGACTGTGAATCACCTATTGTCCTGACTCTGGCCAGTTATACTCTACTATGGCCAATTCATAGACTGGTGCTATTGACATGTTTTTGAGGTGAGCTAAAAGTTTCTGTGCATCTACATTTTGATTGGTTTAGTTCAAGTTTTTGGATGGATGTATTAAAGAAAAAAAGCTGGACACTAGTTAAAGCCAGTAAACACAGACTTTCTTCAGTAACTAGTACAGTAACTAGAAAAAGGAATTGCATATAGATCCAAGCTCAATGCTGACTTGGGTAGAGGTGTAGAGACTGAGTGAGAGTCAGAGAAGTGGAAAATTACAAAAAGCAGAGTGAGGGGTTGGTCAACATAATTAGGCCATCGGGGTTTGTTAACTGGCTGTTATGGAAACAGGGCTTCTATTGCCGTACAGAGGTTGGATAACAGGGGTCTTAGCTTCAGGTGTTGACTGACACAAAAAGGAAATTATTTTGTCAACCTTGAGTTTTCCCAAGCAGGAACTTAAGTGTGGGAAAGTGGGGGGGGGGGTTGTCCTACAGATGTGGCTTTGACCTGTTAGAAGCCTTGCTAGTGTTTGTTTAAGATCTTTGTGTGTGTGTGTGTGTGTGTGTGTGTGTGTGTGTGTTGTGTGTGTTGTGTGTGTGAAGGAGTGGATAAAATAATTTGCAATGAGAATAAAGGACAGTTTTCAGATGTAACCTAAAGAGATCATGCTACAATAAAGATCTTAAAATGTACAACTGTTACCATATGATTTCTCTTTGTCACTGAACTTATAATTTTGTTTACTAATAAAAGCAAATTAATTCTATCCATCGAGCTTTTTAATTGAAGCAGAGGACCAACTGAACATTGCCTCAGTAGCCCTTGAGTATATTGCTAAGTAGCAACATAATATGTGCACATAACCAGCTCCAAAGGATAGCTCTGAGTCAGCTACCTGGAATGACTTTTTTTTTTTTTTAAAGAAGCAAGGTTTTGTGGGTGCATAACTCAAATAAGTCAGCTTTTGCCCACCAACTTTAAGTGCTGATAGAAAATCAAGGAGTTGGTCATAAAAGCTTATCAATAGGCACTCGAACAAGTACATATAGAATGGAACTTTTTAACCCCATGAATCCTTTCATTGTAGAAAAATTATTGAAATAACTAGCAACAAATGATCTGTGTTCTCTCTGGAGTTGTTAAAAGAATATGTGTCAGATTACTTATCAGAACGTTTACCCAATACATATACACTCTTCGGAACTAAATATGTGAAAATGTGAAAACCTTCATAAAGCCAACAAAGATGAAAAGCAATTGCAGAAAAATTGCCCATCATTCATTTATTATTGGTTGTAAAATTTTTTTTATCTTTGCAATTACAAGAAACATTATATGGGATAATATGCTATAGAGAAATGGGGTAAATGTTACACTAAATCAGATATTCCTCTGGTGAAGTTTGTTCTATACAGTATGCTAAAGCTTCCATAGGGAAAAAAATCATCCTATTACAGATCACACTTGGGCTTAGGTGATGCCAGTAGATCTGGGTGAAAATTAATAAAAAATAATTCTAGTTAGGAATTTGCAAACATGTGGTTGAATATTTAGTGCCAGGCACAAAATAAGCATTAAGGAAATATATGCTAAGTAAAGTTTTCTCTTTTTTTCATTTTTTAAGTGTTTATTTATTTTTGAGAGAGAGAGAGAGAGAGAGAGAGAGAGAGAGAATGAACAGGGGAGGGGCAGAGAGAGAGGGAGACGCAAAATCTAAAGCAGCTCCAGGCTCTGCGGTGTTAGCACAGAGCCCAATGTGGGGCTCAAACTCATGAACCGCGAGATCATGAACTGAGCCGAGGTTGGATGCCTAACCAACTGAGCCACCCAGGTGCCCCAAGTGAAGTTTTCAAGATGCATATTTTTGCCACACATAAATAAACTATCTCAGATACTGAGTAATGTTTACATTTCAACTGGTTGGATCACCCCTGAAGAAGCATCTTTTTCAAAGACAGGACAAAAGGTAAGAGGCTTAGAGTATTCAGTTACGAAGAAACCATATCATTAACATCATCCTTTCTCACTATTTCTCACTATTATACAGAAACATTTAACTGGAATATCCTGGCACCAAATATCCCCCCTAAGAAACATAGCTGGGACCAAAGAAAGGAGCAAGAATGTCCTCTGAAGAGCCACTGACATTCTTGTAGTCAGAGCCAGCAGGTCTAGAGCCCTTATCACAGAAGAAGCACCCTGAGCCCCAAATCAAGCTTATTTAATCTCATTTAGCATAGGATTGAAATAATTTTATCTAGTTTCCATGCCAACAGGTTAGAAAGATTTTATTCAATGATAATTTCCTGAAGTAGAATTTTAAAGCAATTTTTAAGTTTATTTATTTAATTTTTGAGAGAGAAAGCAAATGCAGGGGAGGAGCAAAGAGAGAGGGAGAGAATCCCAAGCAGGCTCTGCACTGTCAGAACTCATGAACCATGAGCTCATGACCTGGGCTGCAGTCAAGAGTCAGATGCTTAACTGACAGGATCACCCAGGCACCCTGTGTAGAATTTTAAATTCTGCATGCTTTAAGAAACACTAGATCCCTTGGGATGCCTGGGAAGCTCCATCAGTTAAGGGTCCACTTCAGCTCAGATCATGATCGCACAGTTCATGGGTTCAAGCCCCATGCTGGGCTCTGTGCTGACAGCTCAGAGCCTGGGACCGGCTTTGGATTCTGTGTCTCCCTCTCTCCCTCTCTCTTTCATGCTCTGTCTCTCTCTCCCTCTCTCTCTCTCTCACTCTCTCTCAAAATTAAACACAAAAAAAAAGAAATACTAGATCCCACTTAGGAATCTTGTTTCATTTTTGCCCTTAGTCTTAATTTTAGGACTCTTTCCTCTCTCTCCAGTTGACTTCATTACATAATTGTAGATACTTAATATATTCTATTACTGTTTGTATTCTTTTCTCCTTTAAAGTCTTTCCAAAAACCTGTATACTGTAGGCATACAAGGAACAACTTGTTAAACACAACGAATCAAAAATAGAGAAATAGAAGGGTTGATGTCCTGTTGGAAGCAGCAAGAAGCTACATATGGTGGTTACAGTGTAGGAAGAAACTAAAATCAAAGAAGCCCAGCCATCTGGGGCCATTCAATGTAGGGACAAAGAGCTTCACAAACCTCATCAGCCCCTGGAAATTGCAAGGAGATTCAGAGGGATAAGTACTTGGTGCTCAAAATGACGACACTGAGTCATCAGAAGATTTAAGTGAGGAGCTATGTAATCAATTTATAGAAGGAGGGAGGAAATGAGATACATTTTTCATCTATCAAATTGGCAAAGATTTTTTTTAAGGTAAAGCCCAGGGCTGATAAGGAGACAGTGATGTGGCTATGCTTATCCACTGCTGGAGAGCACACAGTTCAAGAAAAACATTTTAAGAACAATGTTATATGTTGGCAAAGACGTATTTCACAAGGATGTCCACTGCTGTATTAACACTGTGACTTGTCCATCAGTAAAGAAATATCCAACAAATATTTAAAAAATTAAATTACAATATTTTAATATCACATAAATGCATACATGTGCATTAAAAATGCATGCGTGTGTGAAAGGATGTACACTAATATGTTAACAGTGAAGGGGAGGTCCGCAGATGGTTTTTATTTTGTTTCTTATAATTCTATGTTTTCCAATTTTTCACCAATATATATGGATTAATTTAATGAGCCAAAATAAGAGTTTTTCTTTGTGTTTCTTCAGGGGTAACTTTAGCTATACGAAAAAATTCATTTATATAGAGAAATCCATGCCTTGACCATACAGTGTTAGACCTTTAGGAAATGCCCACTATGAGCCTGATGTTTATTAGGTCTTGAATATTCAAAAATAAAAAGCAAGGTCCCTGCTCTCATGGAGCTTACCTGGAAGAGACAAGATTTTACTCTAATGTTTATTGAACTTTCACTTGGGCTAGGGATTTTGCTTAGATTATCTCATTTATCCCCCACAATTATTCTGTGAAGTAAAATTAACATTGTTCTCCTTTCACACAGTGAGAGGCTGAGGCTTAGAGAGATCAAGTGACTTGGCCAAGATCACAGTTGGTAGGTAGTGAAGGAG
>NC_043709.1:66190142-66251461 GCF_006229205.1 Suricata suricatta
GGCATATTTGCTTCACCCAATAGTCCTGCACAAAATGGAAGTCTCAGCTTTGCACTAATGGGTAAGAAAAAGGGTTAAGCGGGCTTTGCAAATCCCAGCCCTGCTTGACTGATTGGTGCCATGGCAACCCAGCAGCAGCCGGCACTTGTCAAGGCCTCTTCTTTGGATACAATAATAAACAGTGATAAGACATTACCTCAAGGCTTTATATTTTTGCCATCAGTTAAAATTCTGTTCTTGGCTGTGGGGAAGACTTCTTCAAATCACAGCGGAGAGAAAGCAAGAGAGAGAGAGAGGGAGGGAGAGGGAGAGAGACAGAGAAAGGTATATTTTAAATAATGTCCTAGAAATACTTCATGCATAGGCTTTAAGAATTCAAAGCCCTTAACATTTCAGCCTCTTGAAAAGGGCCAAAACCCTTATCGAGGCAGAGTTCTGGAAGGGCTTTTTCCTGAAGAATAAAGATTTGACAGGAGGTAAACAATGACGCTGCACTCCAGCTTCCTGAAGCATCAGCCCCACTGCATCTCTAGTAATGGCTGCTGTGGGGCATCGCCACCCCCTCAGCCCTCCTTTCACTTTTCACACGAGCTTAAAGAGAGGAGCGCAGACTCACAATTATTGCTGTGTGACAGCTGTGTGGCGGGTGGGGATTGTTTCTCAAACAAATCCACAAATATTTAGATTTGGTATCGTCCTCAGAGTCACTGTCAACTCGTACAGCTTCGTCAAAGTGACACTTCCTCAGAGGAATGGAGAGCTTCTCAGCGTGGAGAGGTGACTGGGTTGGAATCTTGGCTCTCCCTCCTCTCCAGCCTCCCCTTCACCTCCCCTCCCCTCCAAGAGCTCAGCGTCCTGCTTCATAAAATGGGATTTATACCCCCGCCTTTGCAGCATAGCTGACAGGGCTGGAGATAAATGAATGTAAATGCGACGGGCACATAGTATGTGTTCAAACATTGAAAACGGCCTAGGCACGGAGCCTGCAACCCTTGCCACGTCATTAATCCTTAGACACACGCTGGTTTTCAAGTTTTAACACCTCTGAAATTGGGATGTGTCCCTTTTAAAAAATTTTTTTTAGAAGGATGTGTCTTATAATATGCAATGTGTCATAATTAATTGGCAATGATTTTTCTTTCTCAGTAGATCATAAAATAATGGAGCATCTTACAGTGCGTGATATCTTACATTAAACCATATAGGGTAGGCCCTTCCAGCAAATGGAGCATTTCAGCTTGGTTACAGGGCAACAGATAACCCTACTCCTATTCAGTAGATCTCTGACAGAAAAGATAAGATTCATGGCAAGTACCCACCTCATCTTTCTGAGCTGTTGCAACCTGGCAACACATCTGTTCCTAAGAAAAGACATATCACAATCATCCACCTACTCAGTCTCCTATGTGATCCATACCATCTGGTGCCACCTTTCCACATCTCCTCAACTGTCCTGCTCCGCACCACACACAATGTTTTAAAAGGAACAAAACAAAAGAGACTTAGAGATTTTCAGAGCTGTTTTCTCAGATGGATGCAGAAATGTAATGGATATAATTTTCTGGGCTTGCAGAAACATGTTGATCACCGCAGCAAGGCTTAGTGCTGGGGGAAAATGTAGGGAGATGCTCACGCAAACACACGCACACACACACACACACACACACACACACACACTTTCTGTAGGTAACAGAACCAGATATGGAGCAGGTTAGGAGGCACTTGCTTGGGGGAACCAAGCCATAAGGGGTTAAAGTGTCACTGACATGAATTAGAGCCATGACACCAGGGTTTTGAAACCGGCTCTGCCTGGGACTGAGAGAAACACAGATTGGTCCTATTCCCACTAAAGGAGACACTGACTTCTAGGAAAAAAACATGTTAAAAAAACACACAAATAAAGAAACAAAACAAAACTCCCTACAGGTGCCGAACCTGTGTCAAGTGAATATTCTTGTGGTGCTTGTTAGCAAGTCACATAGTGCAGTTATAGGACTGAGCACCAATCCTAAAATCTCATGCCTGAAATTAGTACTTATGGTCAACAACTGTCAAAACCTGTCACGGATGTGAGATTTTGCCCTCCTTGCATGCTAACAAGCTTACCTGCCACTGTTTCATTGGGTGCTGGGAGGTGACACAAGTTTCCGGATTAGACAGTTTGGAACAAAGAGCAATTAATACCTTGCATACAAGATGGGTGGCTCTCCGAGAGACCCTGGAGAATTGTCTCCCAACAATGGCATAGTAATGAGACCTAGTGGACTACATTATAGTAACATCTACCCCCCTAAACAAACTTCTTGAAAAAGACACTGAAACATACTTATTGAACAGTATATTGAAACATATGGAAAGAATACCAACGTGAAGAGGCAGATTATTCAACTATGTAGTAAGTCCTCATGGTCCAGCTCTTGCCTGGAGCAATTCGGGGTGAGTTTTCTCATGGAAATCAACTTAAATAAAAAGATCAACTCACAGAGAAGGAAATAGGACAAAGGAAGCAAGAATAGTTATTTCTCTTCTTTGTTCAGAGACATACATATCATGCATTTCATAATTCAGAGGAAAGTATAAAACTGGATGCTTAGAAGTAGTTGGAAAAATTTTAGCCTAAAGACAACTCAAGGGTCCAAGCTCAGTTATGGAGTGCTAATTTTGTTCCTCTTCCAGCATAGACAGCTTTTCTTTTCTTTGGGTTGCCTCTAACAGTTCCCTGTCCTCATATTTAGAGGATTTGAATTGGGAGAGATATAAAGTTACTAGGTTTGAGATGAATGGAACTTGAATCATTTTGAAGTTCTATAGCAAACTGATTGGAACATTTTGCATAATTTTAAAGTGTGTAATTTAGCTGTAACTCTAATTTCAAAACCCTAAGCCGTTCTTTTCCTAGAACTAATACATTTGATTACTGTCGCCCATGTAATAGTCATTTTCTTAATAACTGTGACTAACTGGTAGCCTAATGCTATTTTGGGAGATAATATCTATATACTACTAATAACCAATCTGCAGACCTTATTCAATTTCCTCTAATTGTTCTTTCTGGTCCAAAATTCAATCTAAGTTCCATATTGCATATAGTTCTTAAGTTCTTTAAATCTTCTCCAATCTGAAGCAATTCCTTATCTACTGGCCTTGTTATTTTAGAGTTCCTCAGTTTGAATTGGTCTGATGTTTTTTCATGATTATATAGAGGTTGTGCATTATTGGCAAGAAGATTAAAGAAGTGATATTGTGCCCTTCTTGACGCAGCATATCAGGAGGTACACAGTCAGTATGCCTCCTCATTGGTAATGTTGACTTTGATCATTTTGTTAAGGCGGTGTTTGCCAGGACTCTCCACTGTGAGGTTATGTTTCTTTTCTCATTGTAACTAATAAGTATCTTGTGGAGAGATACTTTGAGACTATGCAAATATCCTATTTCTCATCAGAGTTGTCCCCTAATTTTGGCAATCTTGCTAGCTTATGACAATTATTACTGTGATGTTTTTAAAAGGATAATTTTCCTATCATTCCTTCACTTTTCATTAATTGGCATTCTATTAAGTCTAGGCTTATCCTTTGATTTCCCCTTTCTCATCTTAGAATCAGCCATTTCCCAAGTAGCCCTAGTTCCTTTGACTGGAGAATGATGCTTAGAAATCAGGACTTTGTGGATATGAGGCATGATCATCATTACCGGTATGTCATCACTTCCAGCCCCCATTCAATGAAAGATCTAGGATACATTTATATGTGTGCACACGTGTGCGTGCACGCACGCATGCACGCAAACACACACACACATCTCTGTCTACTTATCACCATGATTCACATTTATATATCTGATTCCAATCCAATATCACAAGGTTCATTGTAGTCTCTCCTTTTTCCTTGTTTATATCTCCTTTCTCTTTTATTAAGATATCTCACTCTCATTATGCACAATCTATTTACCTATTTGCACAATCCTATAATGGACATAAAGTAGTTTCAGAGTTGCTAATTCATACCTCTGCAAAAAAAGAATTTACCAATTAAAGTAAAATATTTCTGTAAGTTCATGTTGTCTTTAACCTTACAGTATGTGATGATTAATTTTATGTTTCATCTTGAATGGGCCACAGGATGCCCAGATATTTAGATAACCATTATTTCTAGATGTGTCTGTGAGGGTGTTTCTGAATGAGATTAACATTTGAATCAGTAAACTGAGTAAAGCAGATGGTCCTCTCCAACGTGGAGGCCAAATATAGTCTTTCGAATGGCTGAATAGAATAAAAAGCTGAGTAAGAAAAAATTGTTTCTCTCTATTTATTTTCCAGCAAAGGCATTGGTTTTCTTCTGCCTTTAGACTCAAACTAGAGCTCATGCCATCAGTTATCTAATTCTTAGGCCATCAGACTCGGACTTGAACCATTGACTCTCTTAGGTCAGGAATTTGTTGATTGCAGATCCCGGGGCTTCTCAGCCTCCATAACTGTGTGATCTTATTTCTTATAATAAATCATAGATAGGTATGACATAGAACACATCTATCTATCATATCATATCTATCTATCTATCTATCTATCTATCTATCTATCTATCTATCTATCATCTATTCTGTATCTATCTCCTGCTCGTTCTGTTTCTCTTGAAACCCTAGACTACTCATACACAGTTTATAGTCAAAATACCATTTTCCAAAATTACTTAGGTTAATGCTTTTCTTCTGTATTCTCTTCATCATGGTCACATTGTTCATTCTGCAATTGTCCATTGTTACCATTTATATTCCTTTAAAAAATTAAGTCAGGTTATCTCTGCTCAAAACCTTCCAAGACTTTCCATCTCTAAGTCAAATTAGAAGTCCTTCCAAGGTCTAAGCCGTGCATGGTCCAGCCTCCTTATGCTTCTCTGGCCTCATCTCCTCACCACAAAACCTCTTGCTTACCCCAGGCCAGTCAAATTCACCTCCTTGCTTTCCCTGCAGCATCCCACATGTACTTCCACGTAAGTGTTTTTGAACTTGCTTCCCCCTCCCCCAGATATCAACATAGGCGAAGCCCTCACTTCCTTTAGGGTTTCTGTGCAAGAGGCCCCTTATATATTTATTTCTTTGTCTGTCTTAGTCCCAAAAATGTAAGTTTCATGAGGGCTTTGTTTTCCTTACTGTCACACTCCCTGACCTAGCACAGTACCTGGAACTTAGTAGGAACTTAAATATATTTGTTGTTGACTGTTTGTTGAATTGACCTGCTTCATGTTTCTATAAGAAAATATCTTAAATGTTTTAGATGTCAGTGATCAGTATTCACTTGATGACAAATTGCCAGCATAAGGAATGACAATGTGTACTTCCGTCTCGAATGCATATTACAGTAACTGTGCAAGTACAGTATTTGATTCAGTCTTATTCATTAGGATATTTGCCCTTCAATATACTCCTCCACATCGCTTCTGATAGCTGTCTCTCCACATAAAGGAAATATGGGGTTTTTTTCACCTAAGTTCTCTACAATGAACATGTATTATTGTTATAATCAGGAGGAAAAAAATAAAGCAAAAGATATGCAAAGAAGTTCATCTATTAAAGTGTAAGTCCCCGTCACAGGACTACTGTGATACCTTCCTTCACTTCTCCTGTTCCTCAGGAATCTCTCCTGTTGACGGCATCCAGAATAAACTTTTAAGACATCTGTCTGAAAAAAGGATCGTGAAACATATTTTCACCTACAGACAGCCCATCACCTATTGTGTAAGCCGGCCTATGAAAAGACAGTTATCCCCAATCATTTAATGGAAAGAGGCTGAATAAGGAAATAATGACAGATCACCAAAAGTGTGAGGTAACTATCAAGCGAGTTCTTAGGAAACTTGACAATGGGAGACAGAAGTGCAAAGAAAAAGGAATTAAGCTCTAATAGAGGGTCAGGATGTCAATGTCTCCTCCTGCGTTTAAACACAATAAAGAGGGTGGGTGGATAGCTCTGGAGGGGGAGCACTTAAGATAAGTGAAATGTATTATCAGTTCTAGGATAGAGTGTTTAGAAGCCAGATACAAAATACCAAATTATAAAAGCCATTGAATGGTTTTTAAACTGAAAAATAATAGCTGGAAAGTTGTTTCCTCCAGTCAAGAGCACAAATTTATTTCTGTAAATTGAAAAGACTGGGAATAGCCAAAGGGATTGTTAGATTAATGGAATCTTACATTGAGTTTCACCAGGGAAGATTTTCAGCCATCCTGTTTCCTGATGGAAGGTTACCAAACCTGAGGGTATGTGGACAATGGAAGATGAAATGGCAAAGGGAAGAGAAAAAGAAGACAGAAAATCTTAGTTTTGTAAAATCTCTTAGGATAAGGTGCTGGAGTCCCGTTCCAGCTGGTCCAGGGTTTCCCCAACGGATGGACAGTGTCGGCAACAGAGAGAAATGAGAGAGCCTCAAGTTTCTTTCTAGTCACCATGCAGGCATCTCTGCCCTGTTGGTTTCTGTGTCTTTATTTATAGGTTAAGTGATAACAGGACATCAGCAGGTGGAACGTTTACAAAGAACAAATCTCTGTGATAGGATGCTTTGAAAAGTGTACAGATACAAGTTTTACAAAGGCATTTTGGCAAAACTATCTTAATTACAGTGAACTAGTAAATTCTACAGCTAAGAGGAAAACAGGATGTTCTAAGTGAAAAGCAAATAACATATACATTTGTTTGAACTGGTAGTAAATCTCACAACTAAGAAGACAACAGGATGTTCTCGGTGAAAAGCGGATAACATCTACATTTGTTTATATCAATAATGCTAAGATAAAGTCATAGGTTGTCTGATAAATAGGCTGGGAGTCCTCTCGTGTGGTTTGCAAGAGGAAGAATGTATTTGGACTGGTTAGTAGATTGCTTGTGTAAATCCTTTTGTTTGATTATGAGGGTTCAAATACCATAGGGGCCCTAAATATTACATCAGCCTTTACATATGGGTTTATGTTTTAGTTATTCTTACTCATCCTTATTATCCATTCTTATTACAGATGTCAGTGTAAGGGAAGGTATTTGTGGCTCCAGTTAGCAAAGGTATATGTAGCAACTTATGTCTGGTCCTTGTCTGTTTCTTAGCTCTAAGTTAGGCTCTTATTCTCTGAACTAGAGTTAATCATAACTCTTGTGTTCTTAGCCCCCCTTTATTATTTATGTCTTGAGTCAGCAAGACTCATTCAAAGAGCCTTTTGGCAAACATCTACAGTGCTTTATTCTAAAATCTCCTACACAGGGACAGGAATATGCTTTTTCTTATGGGATAACTGTGTGGGGAATATCAGTCTGATTTGGAACACTGGAAGGCCTAATTAATGACAGCAGGCTTATTTTCAACATGAGCAGTGGTAGCAGAAGGAGATACCAGTTTCGCTTCTCATGGCAGGAGCTGTGCAAACGTCTCCCATTTCCTCACTGTGACTGTGTCATCTGGTGGACCGATGCGGCTCCCAGCAATAAGGGGAGACTCTTAAAGTTGACAAATGTGGGAAACCTTTGTGGTAACCTCTGGTGACAGATATCTGCCCAAGATTTAGGGACTCTAGTCAGAAGCACCAGCCTTGGGACCAGTGGGACAGGCACATCTGAATTAATGATCAAGACATTGGTGAAACAAAGGGTGTGCTTCCTTCCTAAAATTAAGGGCTCTCCTTTGGACAATGAGTAGGAAAATAAAGCTTATATGAGTCCTAACACGGCTCTTTAGGTTTTTGTACTTCTCTCTTTAGGGATCATTTCAAGAAACTGAGGCACTGCAAATGATGCCTGGAAATCCCCATGAGGACTGGAGGTTTCAGAAGCTGTGGAGAATTGCCTCTGCTGTGCTGATCTGCCTGTGAGTTTGCTACAGGACACAACTTCGGTTGCCTATCCTACAGCAATTCCTCACTTTCTTCTAATGGATGCTGAGTTTTTCCTGTTATCCACACTTTCCCGAGGAACCATGAGCTTTAGGGAATGCTGGTCCCATTTCCAGTCTCAGGCGTTGAAGTTTGGTTATACTAAGACAATGGAGAATATGTCATTCCTTGCTGGCGATCGGCTTAAGAAGAAGAAGGTTTGTCTGAAGGGACATTATGGAAGCTGGTGGGGAAGGCTTCTGGGAAATCTTCATAGCTCTTTGAAAAAGACACAAAGAAAAGTCCCATTTTTGTGCTTAGATAATGGACTGTGAAGATGTGATACCTGGATGGTTATAGTCACTTTATTTTTAGCCATGAGGAAGCTAACCAACGTGATCAGAATGGAAGAGCAGAGGAAAGAATTTAGGCTCTTGAGGATGTTGTCAAGGTGCTGAATCGAACAATCCCGAAGCTGTCCTACCTCAGAACTTGTTATATGAGATAATATATCCCTTGGCTGTTTCAGCCATTCTGAGTTGAGTTTTCTGTTGCTTGAGTTTTGCCTGTTTCATTCACCTACTCTTATAGTTTGGAATATACCTGCAGTAAAACCCCTCCTTTAGAGTGGGTTATTGAATAACAGTAAGGCCTCTCTCCCTCTGCTTCTGTGGGAGATTTCCCAGAATGTGTGTGTGGGGGGGTGTGCCAATGGGTCCAAAATAGAGACAGGAGTTCCCATGACAGCTGGGATCAAAGGCAGCTTTTCCAGGTTCTGGTACCTCATCCCAATAGCTAAAAATGCCCATTAGCTTGAAGGATTGATGGATGCATGGACCAAACTTAGAAATTCGTTCTTAGGCTCACCTTTGTGTTGGGTCTGCCTCTAAGTTACCCTTTGCTGTGCTCTGGTATTTTTAGGATTCCCAGACACTATACGTCTGCTGTATTATCCTTTACAAGTTTAGCTCAGCCGACTTAGAGTACTCAAACCTTGCACCTTCTATAGAAAGGACTGGCCTTAACTGGCAGATAATCTCCAGGTCCTTGGAATATCCTTCCTGATGATAGTATCTTTGTATAATTAATTATTTGGGCCAAGCCAGATCATTTATGCTAATAATGTAATTTATAATGAACATCTGTTTTGTTTGCCTGGGTCCCTGGGCCACACTATATCCATTTGACCTCTGGGGACCTAGAGATTGAGTACTTAAGGTCAGTCCCTCAGGTGTTCCATGCTTATGTGACTGATCCCCAATAACAAGCCTGGACATGAAGGCTTGGGTGCATTCCCTGGTTGGCAATAAAACTTTTTATATGTCATCACGTATGTTGCTGGAATAATTAAGCACAACCTGTACACCTCGTCTAGGAGAAGATAACTGGAAGCTCATGCCTGGATTCTCCTGCTCTAGGCATCTTTACCTTACTGATTTTAATCTGTATTCTTTACTGTAAAAACTATTATTATATGTTTACCAGCTTTTTCTCAGTTCTATGAGTCTTCCAGTGAATCATTGAGCCTGAGGATGGTCTTGGGGATCCCGGACACAACCACTACACAGAAACCTAGAACTTGTGTTGGAATGTCTTATAATCTTTCTAGTCACATATTACCTCAATATTTTACTGGGTCAGTTGATCGACTGGATAGAGCACTGGGACATGGAGGTCTTGGATTCCCATTCGGGTTCCATGATAGGGCAGTGGCAGGGTTTTGGGGACGTCACAGATCTCTAATCAGTCCTCTTTTGCCCAGTGGGACAATATCCTAAGTGGGTTGTTGTGTGGAGCGCATCAGACAAGGAACTTGACAACGTTTTGAAAATTGTAAAGATGTTGCACATACTTGTAATACTTGACAGCAGAAGTGGAATAGTAATAGCTAATGCTGAGGGCTGAATTTGTGCCAGGGACTTGGACATGTGCTCGCTGACTTAATCCCCGCTCAAGAATCAATGTCATATTATATCTTAAAGAGAAACTTTGTGAGGAGGAAATCTAACAGACTTCCCACGGCTCTAGATCTAGTGAAGAACAAAACCAGACCTCGAACCACAGCCATCTGATCGAAGAACTCAAGCAGTCAACCGTTTTATAATGCAATTCTGTCCTTTTAAGGGCCTCCACAGAATTCAGTCTCTTGAGTCTAAAACATTTTAGAGGTGTGTAGTCTGTCATCTGAAAGTACCAGTAATGACTAGAAACTATCCCTGGACCAAGACCACTGGAGAAAACACACAAGTCTAACCTAAGAAGATTCTTTTCTGTTTTGGGTCAAGATATTGACACATCAGTAACAACTTATTTAGGGACATACCAGTAACAACATTAGCAAGAGGAGGAGGATCCACTGCCCTTGAACATTTTCTGGTTTACCCTGTGTATTTTGGATAGATTTTTCTTTTGGCATAGAGCCGCCACAATCATGACTAGGGAGAAAATCTGTCAGGTCATCTGTCAAATGGGTGAAGCATTTCCCAGGGTCTTCTGAGAGAACTGAAAGCTTGGTCCTGAAGCACATCTTGAGTACTTCAATCGTGGTTGTGTTTTCCATGTGGGTTAAGGTGGAGACAAGGTATCATTTCATTTCACTGATTAAATGAAGAGAGAGGTTTTGGGTACAGAATATTAAAACATAAAACAGAGTTGAGAGTGACAACATATTTTGCTGTCCCTGATATTTCGATACACATTTCTTGGCGGCCCAAGCAGCTGGGGCATAAGAGATGGGGTCATGTAGGTCAAGAATTCTTGGGCTTGCAAACTCACATTGGAACCAGAATTATAAACAAATAAATCTTAAAACTCTGTACTTTCTTGAGATGGTATTATGGATTTGTTTGGGAATATGTGACTTGGTGCCTTATATATTTACAATGTTATAAGGAATTAGATTTCAGTGATCATGATGATGTAGCAGAAGCAAAAAGTGTTCTTTCTCAGGAAGCATCAATGAATTATTGAAAGTCTGGGTTATCCGATAAGCAAGATTTCTTATTAGTATGCAGTAACATGCAGGGTGGTCTTTAATCCTGTTAGCTTGCTGGGAAGGAGATGATCAGAAATGAAATATTTCTTTTCTTTTCAAGCTGATGTTTCGAAACACCCTGGCAGCACGAGTTTTGACAAGCTTTTGTTATAACTAGAATAGTAACTTCAACACACACACACCACATACACGCGTCACCCTGCAGCTACACCCCTCTCACACCGAACACACCTGCACCTGCACTCACTACACACAATATGTACACCACACACACACAACATACGTGGTATGTCACACACTCACCACACACAGCATGCCCCATACATACATTTCCTTTTCCACCAAGCACAAATAAACCCAGTACACACACGTGCCACACCATGCCACACAGCATAGCACACACACACTTATGCTTGTCACATCAAACACACATACATAAACACACATCACACTGCACCACACATGTATGTATACCAACACACACATCACACTCACATGCACCACGCATACCATGCCACACGCACATGCCCTCTCACACCAAGCACAATACATCCCTTTCCTCATCCACCCCCAACACAATCTGGTCACTGGCTACTTCCTCACCTAATTTCCAACCCTCTCTCCCTTGTTTACTATACTTCAGCTACACATGCCTCTTTGCCGTTTCTTGAACACTCCAAACACACCCCTGTCTGCGCTTGCTGTTCCCTCTGCTGAATGTCTCCTCTCTTGGATATGCAGGTGACTTCGCCTCTTGCAGAAAGCCCTCCTCTGACGCCTCTACCCACGGAAGCACACAGATTACTCCCCCGCTGTGTGTCTGCTCCTTCTGCTCACTCTCCAAACTGGCTTTAGTTATCTGTACTCTCAGTCCCAACCATGAGATGTGAGTGGTCCTTAGAAATCAACTAATCTTGTTTAATAGTCTTATTTTGCAGACAACAAAATGGATGCCTTCAAAAGAAGAAGTAATTTGTCCAAGCTTACACAAGTCATTCATTCATCCATTTGGCAAATATTTAGTCAGCTACTATGTGCCAGACACTAGCTTGGTACCAGGAATTGGAGGGGTAAAAAACTGCCCGGGAAACTTACATTCTATTCAGGGAGACAGATAAAAAAGAAGTAAATGTATAGTGAAAGTTAGGGAGTGATTACTGCTTAAAAATAAAACTAAACAAAACAAAAAGCAGGAAGGTAAAAAAAAAAAAGCCAGAAGGAAGAAATTGCCAGGAATAGTTGAAAAACATAATCTCAAAGGCACATGGAGATAAAAGTCTGTTGGAAGTTCTCCAGATGTTAAAACATCTGTTCATTCAAGATGGTAGCCAGGCGGCAGGCTAACTTATGAGTGCAGAAGGTTTAGCAAGGGGGTCCTTTGAATTTAAAAAGGAAACATAGTTTCTGACACTAGGTTTAAAGCAAGTGGGGCATAAAACATCCTTAAATGATATGATGACTTTCACCATAGCAATAATTGCAGTTAAAGTAATGGTGAAATCTGGACTGGATCCATTCAAAACACTGTGCATAATGAACTGTCACAGAGTTTAGATATTGTAGTTAATGTCAGTTACCGATAGTGACTAGAGCTGACCTGAAATCCAGGAACACACATAATTTTCTGAGAAAATCATCCACTGTCTAAAAGGGGGAATCAGGCTATTGAAAGCTGGGAATGCAAACAAGATCATGCACAAAGCAAGAGCAGAATCAGACCACTCATCTAAGAATGTCTCAATCTGTACTTATTTCAGAATGATGGCAGTCCAGTGATGCCATCTGAGATGAGACCAAGGAATATAAAGGCAACGAAGGGTAGATCAGATCTGAAAAAAGAGAAGGATCAAGAAGCAATGGCTCCTGAGAAAATAGCCTACCAGGAGCTCAGAGACTCCTTTTATCTCCTCATGCTTGAATTTCTACCTAGGAGTCAGGTACCAAATGGAAACATCTGAATGTGTGTGTGTGTGTGTGTGTGTGTGTGAGATGAAAGAGCAGGCATATTTGGGAGCAGTTCCTACATGCTATTGAAATGTCCTATCTGCCAAGCCTGGTACAATTAACACATTATCTTTTTAAGGAAAGAATTCTCTTACAAATGGTAGCCTGGGCTTTTAAGCTACTCAAACCTCCAGAATGAGGACTGCTCCTTAGATTGTCACAACTGTTCACTGGCAATTTCCACACAGTAGGCCATTTGTGCTTAAATACTTCAGCCCTCCTCAATGACAAGGCTGAGTGTTCCCGAATAAAGTTCCAAATCTCCAATGTGGCTTGAACCTCTCAGTTTCAAAATCAACATCTCTGGGTATACTGTTGATTTTAGGACTACATAATCCTCACAATTTCAAGTATTAGAAGGTTTTCTTTTTTGAAAGACAAAAAAGCTTTGCTTAAATGTTTAGAAATTAGAAAAGAAACATTTTAGAAATACTTCTTCCATAGAAATCTTCCTCATGGCATTTTTTGTAGGTCTTACTTTATATTCCCTAAATCTTTTGTTTCCTATAGTGGATAAATCATCTTTGCAAATGACTTTGGGTTTGTCAGTGATTCTGATCCTAATCATTTCTACATTTGAAGACATATATTAAACATGATAAAATAAGAAGTTATAATGTGCACATTTAATCAAAATATACCATTGTTTAAATATGAATAAATAAAATAAAATTAAGGCTCTGTTGATACCTACATCATGGGAACATTTTATATTAGGTTTTGTGATCACTACCACAATCTTTCACAAGTTGGAGAAAATCAGGAAGCCAGTGAGACATTGCTGAATGTGATTTATAGATATGTTACTTTCCAACAATTTAAGTAATTGAAGAGTGGTATATAACTTTCAAAAATGCTTTACCACAAGATCTTTTAATTTGCAAAACAATCTATTTGATAGGTGGAAAAGTTATCATTTTAGTTTTACAGAGGAGAAAATTGAGACACAGAGGCCTGGAGGGAGTTATCTAATGTTACGTGATAAGAAAATGACAGAGATAAGGCTACAATCCAACTCCACTCATGTTAATCACGGCCATTCTACAATACAGTCCTCTTGCTATACTATGCCTTGTCTTCTAGTATATGTTGATATCATTTTAATGTAAGGATTTGCTTAATACTATTTTGTGGTGATGCTGAGCTGTTCAAAAAAGAAATTAACATTTGTCAGCAGCATCACTTAAAATTGGAAAGATTCAGGATTCTGAAAGGTATTGAAGGTCTACATGAAAGAGTCCGCTCTTTGAAGTTCTGGTGTGTGAGTGTCATGCAGATCAGAAAGGCATGAATATTTGGTTGCTTTTCCACCTCTTATTGATCAAATTTCCCTTGAGTACATCATGCTGACTTCTTACTGTTCACTTATCCTTTAAAGTAAGTGATAGTTTGGCTTTTCTCATCTCCAATATCTCATTTTAAAATGGGATCAGGCTGAAATTCTTTTTATAAGAGGGCTTAATAATTCCATCTGCTAAAAAGAAGGAGGATAATTTATTTTTACCATTAGAAACTTTTGACAGATGACTGGGCTAATTTTCTTGATTTACAAAGAGCTCACTGCAATAAATTGAAAGGTGAGCAAGCCAATAGAAAAATGGGTAAAAGATATGATCATGAACCTTAGAGTGCAAACAAATGGCCAATAAATGTATGAAAAATGCTTATAATACAAGAAACGAATAGCAAAATAATGAAATACCTAGTATGTTGGTGGGGGGAAGTTGAATGGTACTTACTCCTGGTGAAGGTTTGGGGGAATAAAGTCCCTTGTATCCTATTGATGGAAGCATAAATTTGAATACCCTTCTGGAGGGCAATTTGTCATTATCTATAGAAATCTTAATTGCATATATCCTTGAGGGAACAATCCCATTGCATGGATCTTACTTTATAGATATCTTGATGGAAGTTCACCTAGATCTATGGACATCAAATTTCAATAATTACAACATTATTTGCAATGGCAGAAAATGTAAATAACCAATTCCTATCAGTAAAAAATTGACAAAATAAAAGAAAGACAAATCTATAGATACAAATACTGGTACATAAAAGATAATATAAATCTGTATATGGAATGTTTTTCAGTATTTGGTAATAAGTTAAAAAAACAAGTAAAGATATATATATATATATATATATATATATATATATAGTATGATTCCTATTCAATAGAAGAAATGAAAAAGAAGAAAAATAAATAGTATATACCCATGAATACATACCCATGATGTCCATAGATCTAGGTGAACTTCCATCAAGATATCTATAAAGTAAGATCCATGCAATGGGATTGTTCCCTCAAGGATATATACAATTAAGATTTCTATAGATAATGACAAATTGCCCTCCAGAAGAGTATTCAAATTTATGCTTCCATCAAAAGGATACAAGGGACTTTATTCCCCCAAACCTTCACCAGGAGTAAGTACCATGCATATATGCCTATGCGTACCCTTTTGTGGCATGAGAAAATCACAAAACACTACTGAGCAGCAGTTACCTCTCAGGTGAAATACCGGACAGAAGGAGTCAATTTAGGAGGAGAGACATGGCCTGTAATTTCATTTTGTGTGTTTTTGCCTTGTTGAATTTTCTATTTTCTAATGAGATAATATGTGTACTATTTTCTGTTTAAGTGTTACTGAGGAATGTTTTCTCTCCATTTCACTAAATTGGAAAAAACAATAGAAAGGAAGACAAGGACAAAGAAAGGGGTTTCATGTTGATTAGGAAAATGAAAACATGAACAGTCCTGTCTACAAAGTAACTCCCCAGTATCTCCTGCCCTAATCTAATGAAGGCCTTGCATTTCCAAACCCCCTCCTTATTCTTCCCTGTGGCATCAAATGCCCATCACGCTGGGGAATACATCTTTGAGCATCTGCAGATGCTCTCACATCTGGACTGACCATTCACATTAAGACGCAGTCAGGGATCTTGGTCACTGGAAATTGTATCTGAGGAGTCAACAATAAGATTCCCTTTCTTTCTCGTGCCCTGGCAAGTAACACAAGGTGAGGCATCTTATGCTTGTACCATGATATCGGTCTTCAAGGAATAAGGAAGTATTCAATATGCAACAGGATTATATTACTGCAGGGGCACCTGGGTGGCACAGTCAGTTAAGCGTCCAGTTTCTGCTCAGGTCATGATCTCACAGTTCGTGAGTTTGAGCCCCGCTTCAGGCTCTGTGCTGACAGCTAGCTCAGAGTGGAGCCTGCGTCAGATTCTGTGTCTCCCTCTCTCTTTGCCCCTCCCCTGCTCATGCCCTCTCCCTCTCCCTCTCTCTCTCTCTCTCTCTCTCTCTCTCTGAAATAAAGAAGAAAAACATGAAAAAAAAAAAAAAAGGATTGTATTACTGCAAACTGAGCCATGACAAAGGCTCTCCCTTGACAAACCTATGGTCAGGCTCCTCTGAGTTTCCCTCTCAGTTAGACCCCAACTCTGGCCTATACAAACTGCAGAATCTCAACACAAATGGTTTTAACTATTCCCATCCTGCTTGAACCAATCCTAGCATAGTTTCTGACAGCTCAGGTTGGTCTCGTAGGTTTACGCCAGCCCCTCTTAAAGGAACTGCCTGAAAAAGTTCAATGCCTCCAAGAGAAATTACTCTTTGTTCCAGGGCAAAACCTGGCGATAGGCAGATCAGACCCAGAAGCCCATCTTTAAGCAGATTCTTTAGAAAGCTTGCAATTATAAATTTTTTCTCTATCCTTTGAGATATAATTCTACCTCCCAAACTGTTTTCTCAGGGACCTGAGAGTCTTTGGAATGTGAACAATCAGGGAGATGATTCTGCTACAGGAGAGTCAAGGCCTAAGTTGGGGGCCGTGCATCTCTGTCCCCTGTAGGGATAAAGATAGGACACATTCGTTTGTCTTCCAGATAAGCACTCATTAACAAACCCAGACGATCTAGTCATGTGGACCAACATCCCTTAACCCACTTCAGTGCCTTTCCCTAACATACCTCAGCCTTTACAAAGTCCTCTGCTTTTTGGCAGAGTTGGGTCAGTTCACGCTGGATTCTCTCCCCTATTGCAATAGTCTGTGACTAAATAAAATCGGCCCTCACAGTTTTAACTACTACCTGGCTTTGTTTATCTTTAATAAGTCTCAGTGAATATCAGGTGATCAGGTCTGGACCCCAGAAATTCCACAGACATTTTCCAAATCTCACTGGCATGATGCTCCCCGCACCCCCCAATCAGTCTACTCCGATAATTAAACCTAAGCCATTATTATTTTTTTAATGTTTTATTTATTTTTGATACAGAGAGAGACAGAGCATGAGAGGGGAAGGGGCAGAGAGAGAAGGAGACAAAGAACCAGAAGCAGGCTCCAGGCTCTGAGCTAGCTGTCAGCACAGAGCCTGACGCGGGGCTTGAACCCACGAACGTGAGATCTGACCTGAGCTGAAGCCGGAGGCTTAACCGACTGAGCCACCCAGGCGCCCCGAGCCATTATTATCATATTGAAAATTATATAACTGCTTCTCGTCCAATTGTCTTACCATTTTGTTTCTGTTCTTTCAGGGCCCCTTACGAGGGGTGCCACGTCAGGGCGTCCATCAAAGCAAATCCTTTTAGGACAGGGTCAGCGTCTTCTTTCTTCTCTTAGTACAACCCCTGCTACAGAAATCACAGACTTTGAGGCACTTGGAAAGTGTGTTTACTGATGTCATCTTGTCTTAGTTGGTTTGGCTTTTCACGGATTAAATTCCAAAACTTGTGCAGATTTATAAACATATGAGAACAGTCAGCAAGTAATATTTGTGTCTCATTTATTTAAATTAACTTTGTATTATTTCATGGGATGACATGTAAAAAATATTCTCTTTAGAGTCTCTTTTCTAAGAAAGAGGGGGGTTACTTTTTAAACTGTGTTTTGAATCTCCTAATAAGAAACGTTTTAAACATATATCAAAGTAGAATAGTGTATTGCATTATTCTCTACTCATCAGTGTTACAGATTACCACGGTGTCCTATTTCTTTCATCCCACCCCAGAATGTACTATATTTCTAATGATAATCTTTATGAAAAAAGCTATATTTTTCTTTTTTGTCCATTTTTATTGAAATTCCAGTTAGTTAACATACAGTGTAATATTAGTTTCAGGTGCACAATACAGTGATTCAACACTTTCATACATCAGCCAGTGCTCATTAGAAGTATTCTCTTGGGGGTTCCTGGGGGCTCAGTCAGTTAAGGCTCAGGTCATGATCTCATAGTTCATGGGTTTGGGCCCTGCATTGGGCTCCATGCTGATGGTGTGGAGCCTGCTTGGGATTCTTTCTCTCTCCTTCTCTCTCTGCCCCTCCTCTGTTCTCTCTCTCTCAAAATAAACAAATAAACTTAAAAAATAAATAAAAACAAGTGCCCTATTTATTTATTATTTTTAATTTAAAAAAATTTTAATATTGATTTTTGAGAGACAGTGAACACAAGTGGGTAAGGGGCAGAGAGAGAGGGAGATACAGAATCCAAAGCAGACTGTCTGAGGTGTCAGCACAGAGCCTGACGCAGGGCTTGAACTCACGAACTGCAAGATCATGACCTGAGCCGAAATCAGATGCTTAACTGACTGAGCCACCCAGGGGCCTCACCTATTTGTTTATTACATTATTTTAAGTTTTTATTTAAATTCTAGTTAGTTAACATATAGTGCAGTGTTGGTTTCAAGAGTAGGACCCAGTGATTTCATTCCTTACATATGACGCCCAGTGCTCATCCCAACAAGTGTCCCCCTTCATGCCCACCACCTGTTTAGCCAATCATTCCCCACCCGCCTCCCCTCCAGTAACCCTCAGTTTGTTTGCTACAGTTAAGAGTCTCCTATGGTTTGCCTCCATCTCTCAACAAGAGCTGACTTTTAAATTCCACAGATGTGGACTGTGGACGAGCAGGTATCAGCTGTCCTGGGATAGTGATGCTATTGTTCAACAGTAAGAAGATACTACTTGCCCGTCTCAGAGGGTCATGATTTGGGTTTTACTCCAGGAACAATGATGCATGTGGACTGAGCCATGCACGGTGTTCCCTTCAGCCTTCCTTCCAGCTGACGGCACGGTTTCGTAGGTCTTGGGTAGGGTTAAGACTGTCGTTAGGGCCATCTGAAAATTGACTTACAATACAGTACAGTGGCTAACCCGTCCTCATTGTCAGAAGAAACCTGCCCCTTGGCCTCTCAATTTCACACAATTTCACACAGGCCATGCTGGGTGTGATGTGATTTCCTTCAGAATATAAAGACAGCATGCAAGTTTGAACTATAAATCCAACTGTAAGCCATTTAATTCCTCCATAGCATTGGGATATTAATACAAAGACATGTATTTCAGAGGATGATCTTACTAAAATTATATTAGGGCCTTATTTTTATTTTGAATAAACTGTATCAAAGCTCCAGACTACAGGCTTAAGTAAGCATACACAGGAATAAAAACTAATTAGTGGAATGTGTTTATGGCATGGTTATTTTTTCCCCCCATAACTATATTAATGCATAGCCACTTAAATAAATCAAGTGTCTGTCTTAACTGACTTATTTGGAAAAGTTCATTTGCAAAAAAGAGTTCACGAAAAGGGAAAGGGTGATTTACAGTTTATTAATATGCATACTGGTAGCCAGTTACTGTTTTATTAAAAAATCAAAGGCATTGGGGTGCCTGGGTGGCTCAGTCAATTAGGCGTCTGACTTCGGCTCATGTTGTGATCTCACGGCTCATGGGTTATCAGGTTCTGTGCTGACAGCTCAGAGCCTGGAACTTGCTGCACATTCTATGTCTCCCTCGATCTCTGCCCCTTCCCTGCTGACAATCTGTGTGTGTCTGTCTTTCTCTCTCTCTCAAAAATAAATAAACAACAAAAAAATCAAAGGCATTGGAAAAATTGCAAACTTTCCACTGGTGTTAGTTGTCCTTGATGCAAATGACTTTCTATGTAAAGCCCAGGACACCTGCTTTCACCCCAGCCTCCTCATTTTTTATGTAAACGTGAAGCATAACATGACAACCTAGTCAGACTATCAGGATGTTAGATAAAACTGGAAATGATCCACGCCTGGTTGTTCCCTCCACCCTTTCTTCTCTTTCCCCTCTGCTCTCCGCAGTATCAGCAGTGCTGGTATCTGGGAGGCACAGAAGACAGTGTGCACATCTGGTGCTCTGCCAGACAGGGGGCTGTAACTTTTTACATGTTCACTCTAACAAACATTGAGGAAATATAAGCAGTTGAATACTCTTCTGCTTAAATCAGATACTAAGAGTCTGAAAGGAAGCAATGGAAGACTGTTGTCCTGTGTTTGTTAAAGAGGGCATTTGGAGAGCACTCTGGAGGGAAGGATGTGGGGGTATTTTTGTTCAACCTAAAGAGTAGAATGTTGAGAAGAGAGCTTCAGTTTTATTTGCCATTTCAATAAGTCACAATGGCGTGACATTTTTAGTGGATGAGTCATCTTTTAAGTATGTGACAGGTATTAGGATATCCCAAGTCATAGGATAAGAATATGTTTCCCCAACTCTAAAAGTAACCCATATTTATAAGTACCATCAGATGCCTTCAGTTTAAAAAAAATTTCTATGCTAAAGACTGAGCATAACCACTATGATTATTATAATAAATTTTAATATATGCATTGATCTAACATATGAGTGATTGCTGTGTTGTATCCCAGTTCATCATAAATGGTTAACTGTTAATGTAACTAGCAATAAATATAAACCTTTACCCTGGTGTGGCAGTTCTGTATCTGTGAACAAAATCAAACAAAGCAGTTATTACAATAGGTTATTTTAACTGATGGGGCACCTGGGTGTCTCAGTCAATTAAGCGTCTCACACCTGTTTTAGCTCAGGTCGTGATCTCATGGTTCATGGGTTCAAGCCCCACATTGGGCTTTGCACTGGTGGTTTGGAGGCTGCTTGGAATTCTTTCTCTTTCCCTCTGTCTCTATTCCTCCCCTTTACATGCTGTCTCTCACTCAAAATAAATAAACTTAAAAAAAATTTAACTCTTTGAATGTGTAATCTTCTCATTGTCATCAGAGTTTTTATCCTACTCATCAAATACATATTGATTAAGTCATGATTAAGCAATTCTCATGATAAGACTCAAAACATAAAAATAATTGGGATAAAAAAATAATGTTAAATAACCTTATTTTATTTTCCTGCTTACTCTTCCCAGAAATATTTTACAGAAAACTGAATAAAATACATTAAGAGATCTTTTGTCTTTCAGTGTATATTTTATTAGCTCTATTCTTTAAAAGTGAAAACTTCACTACCCCCCCAAAAAATTATCCAGACAAAAGTATTTCTACTCCCATCACTTGGTGACTCTCAATTCAGTATTAGTCAATAGTAGAATCTTATCTTCAAGTTTAAGTTTATTTGAAAATCCAATATGTAAAAGTGGACAATATGAAACTGCTTTGGTTGAAAAAGGGCATAGGAAGCTCAGAGTCCTAGCTACTAAGTTTCTCCTTTGGGCAGAACTCAAGACTTCCTGCCCAGCACAGTCTGGAAACCACTGCATTAGCCTATCATAAGGAAACGCATTCTTCATCTGGTACCAAGTGAGTCAGTTAGCGTCCACTGCACTGTTGGTGATGGTGGTCATGGATAGGCCCGGATCCATGCCTGCCAAGTATACTGCCCTCTTCTGGGCTTCCTCGGAGTTCCTGCCAGACACATGGTCCCTGCTCCATCCTCCGAACCTTGTGATTCTGCCACCTTAGCCACAGGTGATTGGACCAGCGAGGGGCACCTGATGTAAGGACAGTTATCCATAGGCTGCCCAGTGACATTTAAGTAATGTGGCACAAGAATTCTGCCCAAAGGAGCCTTGCAATCTGGAGGGTCACTCACTGACCTATCACTCTCTGCAGGGAATTTGAACTTGAGATGCACATCCAGGAGTGTAGTAGGAGATATACAGAAAGAAGGAAGAAAGCAGAAGACTTGAGACACCCTGAACTGGAATTGGTTATGGCAGTAACCATGGCAAGTAAAGAAGAGACCAGGTTGGTCATAATGACACAGTGCCCTGGGGAAGCAGGCAGCTGTCCTCACTTCACCTTCCTTTTCAGACCCTTGGGACCACTGGCATGCCATGAAGGACATTCTGAGGTGACTTCCTACAGTTCCTCACTTTTCTATAATCATATAGAAATCTCCTTCCTGCGAGGCTACTTACACATGTTCTGTGGATTTCAACTTGGAAAAGCCTAACTAACCCCATTTAACTACTTTAACAAACATATAATTCAACTCAGGAGATAATATGTGCAACCCTGTTGAGACACCAGATGCGTCTATTATGTCAGGACCAAGAATGTCAAAGGTAAAGCATTGTGCTCTTCCAGTTCCACACCTGCACCCTTAGCAGAAATCAATAATTGAACATGACCCTTTATTTTACTGTCGAGACAGGAATCAATTTCGGAAACTTTTTCAGGTAGTTTGCTAGGTAGCTTATCAATCCATATTATTGATGCAGGAGTTGACATCTATCTACCTTGCTTTGCTAAGTGTTTGGAGTGGAATTATTTTTCTTTTCTAGTTTAGCAGGGTATTTGGGTAGATCTATGATCTTCATTCCTTCCTATGGTGTCTGAAAGCTTCAGCTGGGGTGCCTTGGGGGTTGCTCTGGGGGAAGGAGAGTAAGGCCCGAGTAAGGCTGAACCAGCGAAGTCCAGATAAAACTTGCTTATCTCCATTTACATATGATACATGTATTGAAATTCCTAGTAAAAATTTATTTAAGGAAAAGTCTCTACAACCAAAAAAATTTTTTTAATCATTAAATTATTGTATCATCAGTAATTGGGTCTCGGTGTTCATACTACCATATTATTTCATCAGTTGATCTTACTGAACCCATCAACTGGCATAATCAGCCTCTAGTTAAACTTCTCATTTCAAGATCTAAATTGTGGGAGCCTGAGTGGCTCAGTTGGTTAGGCGTCTGGCTGTGGCTCAGGTCATGATCTCATGATATCACAGTTTGTGGGTTTGAGCCCCGCATCGGGCTCTGTGCTGACACCTCAGAGCCTGGAGCCTGCTTCACATTCTGTGTCTCCCTCTCTCTCTGCCCCTCCCCTGCTCACACTATCTCTCTATGTCTCTCAAAAATAAATAAAAAACATTAAAACATTTAAAAAAAAGATCTAAATTGGCAGAACAACATTTCTAAGTACTGTTGTCAGGTTTTTTAATTAATAAACTATGCTTTCAAACATTGATGACTTGGACATCAGTATCAGAATACCTATTTCTTGGGGCGCCTGGGTGGCTCAGTCGGTTAAGCCTCCGACTTCGGCTCAGGTCAGATCTCACGTTCGTGGGTTCGAGCCCTGCATCAGGCTCTGTGCTGACAGCTAGCTCAGAGCCTGGAGCCTGCTTCTGGTTCTGTGTCTCCTTCTCTGTCTGCCCCTCCTCCTCTCATGCTCTGTCTCTCTCTGTATAAAAAAAAAATAAATAAAACATTTAAAAAAAAAAAAGAATACCTATTTCTTTTCAGGTACACGTGAAACACCTACCAAGACAGACAATATTCTGGGCCATTAAACATGATTAAATACATTTAAAAGGATTTAAATCATGCAGAGTGTGTTCTTTTACCAGAGTGGAATTAAATTATAAATCAATAACAGAAAGATCACTAAGAAGTCCCCAAATATCTGGAAACTAACACATTTCTAAATTACCCTGCATAATAAAGTCAATTAAAGGGAACTTAGAAAATATTTTGTACTGAATGCAAATGCAATCAAAACATATGAAAGTTTGTGGGATGGAGTGGGATTCAGCTGACTCAGGTATTAAAAGGTGGTTCCCAGCACCAAAATGCCTATATTCAAAAAGAAGTTGCTGAAATTATTGCTTTCAGCTCCCACTTTAAGTATTAGAAAATAAAGAGCAAATAAAATCCAAAGTAAACAGAAGAAGTGAAGTAATAAAGATCACAGTGAAATTGGTGAAAGAGAAAACAGAAAAGCAACCTAAAATAAATGACAGAAAACTAGTTTTTTGAGAAAATCAACAAAACAAAACAAACAAACAAACAACAACAACTCCAGCCTGATCAATCAGGGAAAAGAGAGAAAGAAAGGGTGGAATGATGGGGTGGAGAATAAACAAGTTAAACAATAAACAATATCAGGAATGGGAGAAGTAATAACACTGTAAAAAGGATAATAAGGGACTATTGTTTTTCTTAATTGTGACAATAAACTTGACAACTGAGATGAAATGGATGAATTCTTTGAAAGATATAAACTATGAAAGCCCATCCTACAAAAAAATAAATAACTGAACTATTTAAAAAAACCCCATAAATCTCAAATTAAAAACCCCAATCCTGAATAAATGAAAGTTACTTCTAAAAAAACATAAATAAATAACTGAAAAAATCCTATATCTATTAAAGATGAATTTGAATTTAAAACTTTCTCACAAAGAAAACTTCAGGCTCAGGTGACTTCTCTAATGATTCTTACCAGATATTTAAGGAAGAAATAATGCCAACTCTACAAAAATTCTTCAAGGGGAGCCTGGGTGGCTAAGTCGGTTGAGCGTTTGTCTTCGGCTCAGGTCATGATCTTGCATTTTGTGGGTTCGAGCTCCACAAAAGGCTCTGTACCGACAGCTGTCTCAGAGCCTGGACCCTGTCTTCAGATTCTCTGTCTTCCTCTCTTTCTGACCCTCCCCGGCTCACACTGTCTCTCTCTCTCTCTCTCTCTCAAAAATAAATAAAAACATTAAGAAAATTAAAAAACAAAACAAAAATTCTTCAAGAGAATTGCAGAGGAATAAATACTTCCCAACTCAGTCTAGCAGGTCAGCATTATCCCAGTACCCAAAGAGGAGACATTATAAGAAATCTATACACCAATATTCTTCATAAAACTTATGCAAAAATTCTTAAAAAAGGTTTAGCAAATTGAAACCAGTATCCACACGTAGCAAATAAGGGCATAAAAAGTGGCTTAACTCATTAACCATTAGCAAAATATAAACTAAAATTACAATGTAATACCATCATATCTATTAAAATATCTATTTAGAATATCTGGATATCCCATCCTATTTAGAATATCTAAAATGAAAGACTGACCCTAATAAGAATCAGTAAACATTGAAATAACAGGAACTATCACACCTTGTTGTTGGATTTCTTTTTTTTTTTTAATGAGTGGAGGAGGGGCAGAGAGAGAGAGACACACAGAATCCAAATCAGGCTCCAGGCGCCAAGCTGTCAGCCCAGAGACCGATGTGGGGCTCAAAGCCATGAACCATGAGATCATGACGTGAGCTAACGTTAGAAGCTTAACAAACTGAGCCACCCAGGAGCCCTGTTGGATTTCTTAAAAAGGTAAACATATGCCAACCACATGACCCAGCCACTCCACATCTAGTTTTCTTTCCAACAGGAAAAAAAACAAAAGTCTACACAAAAATTTGTACATAAATGTTTATAGGAGCTCTATTTATAATAGCCAAAAATTGGAAACAACCCAAATGTTCATTGACAGATGAATGGAGAAACACATTTGGTATATCTATACGATGGAACAGTACTTGGCAATAAGAAGAATGAACTCCCCAAACATTAAACAACATGCATCAATCTCAAAATAATTATTTGAGTGAAAAGAGCCATACAAAAAGAGTACATCCTTATCATTCTTTTATATGGAATTCTAGAAAATCCCAACTGATATATAGGGGCAGAAAACAGATCAATGATTTTTTGGGAGGGCTCAAGGTAAAGAGGAAAGAATGATTAAAGAGCATGAGAACACTTGTTAGAATGATGGATATGTTCGTTATCCTGATTGTAGAGACAGCTTTAAGGGAGTATTGCATGTCAGTTATACCTCAGCAGCATCAATAAAAATGTATGCATAAAGATGTTCATTGTACTATTGTTTATAGGAACCCAAAATGGAAATAACAAAACATCTAACAGGAGGGAAATGGCTAAACAAATAATGATGCATACATAAAATATAATTATCATGCAGGCACTAAAATATTTTCAGAGGATGTTTAACAACATGGGGAGAAGATCACATCACAATGCAAATATTAAGAATAAAGAGAATTCAAAATTCTAGATTTGAACGGTCCAATTTTGTAAATTAAAATAGAATAGGAACAAAGCAGGGAGAAAAATGTCACTTTAATGTCTATGATGCACTGGCTCTTTCTCCTGTTTTAAGAACAGGCATTTTAACACCCATATCCAACTTTTGTTCTTGCTTTCTTAGAACCACCTAGCTTTCAGTTAAATATAAAACATATTAAGGAAAAGGGAATATAAAACTTTTTTATATCCTGGTAAACTTAATCGAGTTTTGGTACATCATTTTTTTTATTTTAATGGAAGTATATATCTTAGTGTCGACGAAATAGAATTTTTCAACTGCAATGTCTTTGCAATCTCCATTCTCCAAAGATAACTGATGTCATAAAAAAGTAAGCACCTTTATCTGACCTCTGCATGGAAGACTTGGATATATATAAGGCTGTGTTTAGAAGGGGTCATTCTAGAACTCAAGTAATACTGTTCTACCTTATACAATAATTTTTAGTGTTCAGAAACATGAAAGCATCTTTTTACCTAATAAAAGTTGTAGCAAAGTTTTTTTGACCAGTAATGGAACTGAATATAGAGCCCTTTAATGTGACTGCTGTCAAAGGGAACACTTGATTTTTTGAAAAACCAACAAGCCCCATATCTGGCCAAATAGTCTAGGCTATGCATAAATGTATAATGACCTTAGAAAGTAAGATTTCTCACTCAGCCAATGTTAAAGTCTTCATTCCAATCTAATGAACTTATTTTCTGAATTGTTTCCTATATTATGGCACGCTTATCATGGAGCTCAGATGTTCCCCACTCTAATGACGAAATAGAAAAGGAAAATGGGTGTGTGATATTTGGTTTTGATTTAGGGAGTTGTGATCTCCAGGAGCTCACTGACTAATTCTTTGCGACTTCTCAAGAACGCACAGGTCATTGCAATGCACTTAATAAATCTTTAATCATTGAACAGATTTTGACAAGCATTGCACTGTACAGCCGGCTCTACAAATGAAAGCAAGATAAGCTTGTAAATCATTTGTCCTCTAGGTACCAAGGACTGTGCCTCGTCTCCGACTTCTCATTTTCCAGATTTGAGGGATTTAAGTATAGTCTACAGAGAAGGTGCTCAGTGGTTTGGGGAAAATGTTCATTTTCTAAAGAAGAACGGTAGATGTTGAGAGCAGAGGCTGGAAGGACAGAGGCACATCAATCTAGTTTTCCATACTATATATCTTGACAAAAGATTAAGCAGCCGCACGATGTATAATGACTTTCTAGTACTGAGGACATAAGGAAAGCATTTGTTTTTTGCACTTAACAAAATACGGTTTGAGCAATTGTGATGTACGTCACACCCTGACAAAGTGAAATACCAAGTTCTGGATCCAAGCGTATGTGACTGGTGTCCCGCCCGTCTTCAGGGAAACATCCTGTTGGCTCCAATGACAAGTGCAGCACATTTTCTGGGGTATAAACACTGAAGTCAGTGGCAAATCCACCATGATGCTTGAAGGAAAAGAAGAAGGCCAGAGCAAATCGCCTCCGATAGAATACCAACTAGGCCAAGTGATGAATGCCTAATTGAAAATAATAATGATGATGATGAAAAGCGTTTCATGTGATTACTGTATACAAAATGTCTCCATTTTATTACTACAATTAATGTGTTTATAACTTGATGAAGATTGAACTATAATTATACCCATTTTACTGTTCAGGAAAGGGAAGTTGACATCATCTTTTTACAGCTTGCTTTGACAGAGCCAGGACAGAAGCCAAAGTCCATGCTTTTTTTACTACTTCTCTACTGTTCCCCATCCCTTCCTAAGTCAGGTTACTCAACTTATCCAAAATATTCTCTCTGGCTACTTAATGAGGGTAAATTATTGTTTAACTAGAAAGTGTATTTAGCACATCTCAAGCACGCATTCTTATTCTTACATATTGAAGAAAAATTATAGAAGTTTTCCTTTAAAAACTCCAGGGGTGCCTGGGTGGCTCAGTCGGTTGAATGTCAGACTTTGGCTCAGGTCATGATCTCACAGGTTGTGAGTTCCAGCCCCATAGCCCCATGTCGGGCTCTGTGCTGACAGCTCAGAGCCTGGAGCCTGCTTCAGACAGAGCCTGTCTCCAGCTTGCACTGTGTCTCTCTCTCAAAAATAAATAAACATTAAAAAAAAATTTTAAGTCCTCCAGTATTTTTTAGTAATTAAAAAACTCAATTTACTATGGTCTTTGATTTACTTTAAGGTTTGTAAAATCTGGAAGTGGTTTCCTTTCTGAAGAGTCAGTGGTTTTAGAGCTGGTTTATCTTACAAGGCAATGAGCGCTCATTAGCAACATAAATTTGTAACCATATAAGGAAATTGGGAGAAACCATGCGGAGGCCTCGGCCTTCTGTCAAAGCCTCATCTCTAAACCCTCCCCCACAAAGTACCCCCACAGTGGTGTTTTCCCCTTCGTATAAAGAATAAGATTTTTCATTCACTTTTCCCATAGCTTATTGAGATATAATTCACGTAACCAAAAACTTACCCACTTTTAATGCACAATTGAATGGGTTTTTAATATATTCACAGATATGTGAAACCATCACCATTATCTTAGAACATTTTCATTACCTCAAAAAGAAACCTTGTATTCTTTAACTTCAAAAGGGAACCATGCCCATGGGGCACCTGGGTGGCTCAGTCAGTTAGGGGTCTGAGTTCGGCTCAGGTCATGATCTCATTGCTTGTGAATTGGAGCCCCTCATCTGGCTGTGTGCTGACAGCTCGGAGCCTGGAGCCCGTTTCAGATGCTGTCTCCATCTCTCTGCCCCTCCCTTGCTCGGGTGTTTCTCCCTCCCTCTTTCTTTCAAATATAAAATAAAATAAATATTTAAAAAATTAAAAAAAAGAAACTATGCCCCATTTTCTCCAGTCCTAAGCAACTATTAATTTACTTTCTGTCTTTATAGGTTTGCCTAATATGAACATTTCATATAAATGAAATCATATAATATTTTGGTTTTTGTGACTGGCTCCTTCATGGAGCATATTGCTTGCTTTCTTTCTTTCTTATTTTGAGAGACAGCATGAGCAGGGGAGGGTCAAAGAGAGAGGGAGACCCAGAATCTGAAACAGGCTCTAGGCTCTGAGCTAGCTGTCAGCGCAGAGCCCAATTAGGGGCTCAAACCCATGAACCGTGAGATCGTGACCTGAGCCGAAGTCAAACGCTTAACCGACTGAGCCACACAGACACCCCAGCATATTGCTTTCAAGACTCAGCCATGTTATAACATGTGCTGGTACTTCCATCATTTTTCGTGCTGCATAGTAATCCACTATATTATATATATATCTTTTTGTTTATCCATTCATCAGTTGATAAACATTTGTGCTATTTCGACCTTTTAACTATTACAAATAATGCTGCTATAAACATTCATATGCAAGGTTTTGTGTGAACATATGTTTTTATTCTTCTTGGGTATTTAACCAGGAGTAAAATTACTGGGACATATGGTAACTCTATGTGTAAATGTTTGAGGAACTGCAGTGGCTCAAAAGTGGCTGTACATTATAAATTCCCATTAAAAGTGTGTGAGGGTTCTGATTTCTCCACATCCTTGCTAACACTTAGTATCTGACATATTTACTCTAGACATTCTAATGCATGCAGAGTAGTATCTCACTGTGGTTTTGATTTGCACTTCCTTCATGACTGACTAATAATGTTGAACATCTCTTCATGGGCTTACTGGCCATTTGTCTATCTTCATTGGAGACCTGTTTATCCAGATCCTTTGCCCATTAATTGAGTTGTCTTTTTTAGTAGTGAGTTGTAAGAGTTCTTCATAAATTCTGGACACAAGTCCCTTAAGAAATATGTGACTTGCAATTTTCTCCCATTCTATGGGTTGAGTCTTTTCACTTTCTTTTTTATTAAATAGGATTTATTGTCAAATTGGATTCCATACAACACCCAGTGCTCATCCCAACAAGTGCCCTCCTCAATGCCCATCACCCACTTTCCCCTCTCCCTCACCCCCCATCAATCCTTAGTTTATTCTCTGTATTTAAGAGTCTCTTATGGTTTGCCTCCCTCCCTCTCTGTTTGTAACTTTTTCCCCCCTTCCCCTCCCTTATGGTCTTCTGTTCAGTTTCTCAAGATCCACATCTGAGTGAAAATATATGGTATCTGTCTTTCTCTGATTGACTTATTTCACTTAGAATAATACCCTCCAGTTCCATCCATGTTGCTGCAAATGGCCAGATTTCATTCTTTCTCATTGTCATGTAGTATTCCATTGTGTATATAGGCCGCATCTTCTTGATCCATGTCAGTTGATGGACATTTAGGCTCTTTCCATGATTTGGCTGTTGTTGAAAGTGCTGCTATAAGCATTGGGGTACATGTGCCCCTATGCATCAGCACGCTTGTATCCTTTGGGTAAATTCTTAGCAGTGCTATTGCTGGGTCATAAGGTATTTCTATTTTTAATTTTTTGAGGAAACTCCACACTGTTTTTCAGAGCGGCTGTACCAGTTTGCATTCCTACCAACAGTGCAAGAGGGTTCCCATTTCTCTACATCCTTGCCAGTGTCTATAGTCTCCAGATTTGTTTATTTTATCACTTTCTTGAATGGTATCCATTGATGCACAAAAGTTTTTAGTTTCAATGAAATCCAACTTATCTATTTTTTCTTTTATTGCTTGTGCTTCTATATCTAAGAATCCACTGCCAAATGGGAGGTCATGAAAATTTAACCCTAAGATCACATCAGGATATCTGATCAAATCTGATCAACAGCCCAAATATTTCCCAAATATTTCTTCTGGGAGTTTTATAGTTTTAGCTATTTAGTTTAGGTCTTTGATCCATTTTGAATTAATTTTTATATATGATTTAAGGTAAGGGTCCAACTTCATTCTTTTTCATGTGACTATCAAACTGTCCCAGGACCATTTGCTGAAATGGGTTCCAGGGTGGCTCAGTTGGTTAAGCATCCAACTCTTGATTTCAGCTCAGGTCATGATCTCACTGTTGATGAGATGAAACCCTGTGTCAGGCTTTGAGCTGACAGCAGGGAGCCTGCTTGGGATTCTCTCTCTCCATGTCTCTCTCTGCCTCTCTCTCTCTCTTGAAATAAATAAAGCAACCTCTTTTTTTTTTTTTAAAGAAAAGATTGTTCTTTCTCTTGAATAGTCTTGGCTCTCCCCCACCCCCTTTAATTTAAAGTTGACCATAGGCATATTGGTTTTTATCTGGACTTTCAATTCTATTTTGTATGTCTATATTCTAGATATCTATCCTTATTCCAGTGCCAGTACTGTTGTTTTATACAGAATAAGATTTTACAAACATTCATGGTTAACACAATCCAGGACCTCAATAACTCTAATATTTTCAATAAACGATTAACCAGCATTTAGTTTGGCAACTAATTTGGCTCAGATGATCCAACCACTTTTTGAACCCTTATACTAGACCAATAGTGAACTGCTATAAGGTTGCATGCTCTCTATATCATGCTTAGGTTGAAATGTTCATGACAAAAATAAGTCACATTTTCTTTTTTTTCTGTTTTTTTAAATTTATTTTTGAGAGACAGAGAGAGAGACAGCGCGAGCAGGGGAGGGTCAGAGAGAGAGGGAGACACAGAATCCGAAGCAGGATCCAGGCTCTGAGCTGTCAACACAGAGCCCGACGCGGGGCTCGAACCCACAAACCATGAGATCATGACCTGAGCCGAAGCCGGACACTTAACCGTAAGTCACATTTTCTTATCTGATCATTCTTTTTGGAAGTCAAAATCTCAAAATAAAATAAACTATACAATTTTAGAAGAGGGGTAAAAAACTTATACATTATCTAGGCCAATCTATTTTGTTGTTGTTGTTCGGTTTTTACAGATTATAAATCAGAACTTGAACTCTTTTCATAAAAAAGGTGCCACCTTCTCCCACAGTGTGACCTAAAAAACATTTGCTCCATTAACATTATTTGCAGACTAGACATAATTCAGTTATTTTGACAGACTGTGAATCTCTCTAACGGGAACAAACAATTATTGGTGTGGACAGAGTTTATCAACATCTCTGGGTCAAGGCCCGTCACACAGAAGGTGTGTCAGCAAAATTTAGATGATAGAATATTATTTGTCTTCTGGATCCCTGACCCCATGTGGACCCTCCCAAAAATCTTATTAGTAAAGATCATTTTAAAAGAGAGACATACTGAGAAAATAACTGTCATGTTTTGAAACAAAACACTAAAGCAATAAACTAATAGAAATCATGGAATGATTGATTTGGGAATATTTTCTTGTCCTCTATACCTTGTATATATTTATTTTTCATTAATCTGATTAACATAGATTTCTAGTGTGTTAATGTAAAGGAACCGGTTTTCTTGATATTGAACCAAAGCACTGGTGTTCTGCTATGAACTGCACTGAGTCTCCCTCAAATCCACATTTTGCAGCCCTAATGCCCAGTGCAACTATATTTGGAGACAGGGCCTGTGAAGAGGTGATAAAGGTTGAATGAAATCGTGAGGGTAGAGCCCTAATCCCATAGGGCTGGTGCTCTTGTAGGAAGAGAAACAGACATGAGAACTCTCTCTCCACCATGTAAGACCACAGCAAGCAAGCAGCTGTCACCATGCCTGGAACGGATTCTCACCAGAAGCCGAACTGATCAGCAATGAGCTATAGACAGACTTCGTAGCCTCCGGAACTGTGAGAAGTAAATTTCTGTTGTTTAAGCCACCCAGTGTCTGGTGTTTTATTATGGCAATCCAAGCTGTCCAGTACATGCTTTTAGATGCCCAAAACCAACCTAGACAATTTCTCAGGATCAGAATCTGGCTAGCAGCTCACATTGTTGTATGTCATTGTTTTTCACTGTAGTTACACATAAAAGGATTATATGGAGATGTAAGAGGTATGAATCTGAGAAAGTGCGTACAATTTCTTATACTTGTCACATCACTTATAGAATAGAAGGTTGCACATGTGATGAGACCAAACCCTGATCTCTAAGATGAATAAGGAGATGCAACCCATACTACTACATTTTTTAACAGCAAGGAAACAGATTATTTTTTCATTAAAAACCTTTCTAGAAGAAGAAGAAGGAGAGGGAAAAAAGGAGGAGGAGATATGTTTAAAAAGGGAGAAAAGAAATAAGAGCAAATAACATTTTTTTACTTGTTTGCTTGTTTGTAGGCATCGGATGGCCATGCCTTTGAAAAAGTTTAAAAGTACATTACACTATTTAAATACCAACATAGGAAAGCTGACTCAGTTATAGAAATGCTATGTATACTTATGCCGAGAACTTAAATGTTCCACATGAGCTCACGCATGGTTGAAACAAAAGAACCACAAAGTTGAATATTTTTAAAGAAATCTAATCAAGACCAAGAAGAAGAATGTTGATCTTAAAAAACATAAGCTATTTCTGGAACTACGATAATGTACTTGAACTAATGTAAACCAAGGAAGAATTTTAATAATCAAAACACTGGGAGCTAAAACGTCATTGAAAAATTCTGTAAAGTATTAAAGATTTAGAATTCCCAGCCAAGATCTCTTCTGAGAGACTCAGTCAATTTCCCCTTTATGTGCCCGATTCTCCTAACACAGATGACCCAGTGAGTAAATGGGACCACTGTAATTGTACTGAAATTCCACTAACATGTTTCCAGAGGACACGAACGAACACTTACTGGACAGATAGAACTTGTGATGTCTTTAAAATTCCTGTGAAAACTCTCTTCATGTCCAGGAAAGGTACCTGCTCATTGAGCTCATCTCCAAGGAGCTAAGAGACGTCTGCCAAGGACAGGTAATTCAACATTCACAACACCTTCTGAAAGAGTTTACAATGATACCTCGTGATTGTGACTACGGATTTAAGATGAAACTTTCTGTGTTTGCCTCCTGAAAAGTGCCAAATGGGCGCCCCAGATTATCATAGATATTGGAAGAGGGGCCGAGATGTGAGGGGAAAAGAAACTGCACCGGTAGAGGCCAGAGTACAGATTCCATTCGAAGGAGGTTTACTATTGATTTTGGCAGAGATCGAAGGAGCACTGGAGAAAGCTTTTATCTCTTCTCGGACTCTTGTATCTGAAATTTCCTCCACCGTTATTATAAAGATTCCAAATTAGACCTAATGAAGAGAAGGCTGTCACCCTTGATTTTGGCAAGGTCCTAAAACCACCATCCCTCCATAAATACAAACATTTACTGATAACCTATGTGACAGGCCTTGCTATAAACCCTTTAATATATCTAGATAAACTGGTAGCATCACATTATATTCAGGCCACAGTGAATTGGACTAGAATTGATTTAATTTGCCATATTTGATCATTATTATTATTTTAAAAAATTTTAATGCTTATTTTTGAAGGAGAGAGAGCGAGCACAAGCAAGGGGAGGGGCAGAGAGAGAGAGACACACACACAGAGTTCAAAGCAGGCTCCAGGCGCTAAGCTGTCAGCACAGAGCCCAACATGAGGCTCGACCCATGAGCTGTGAGGTCATGACCTGCGCCGAAGTCAGACGCTCAACTGACTGAGCCACCCAGGTGCCCTGTTCTTTATTATTTTTGAAAAAGATATCAACTTTGGAGTATTTTAGACAAAGGTTTTAGTCTTAATTTGTAAGTAGTGTAACTTCCCAAAGCTTTTCCCATCTGAAACTCCAGACCATGTTATTAAACCTTACTTAATGGATAGCAGGAAACACGTAAGTAAAATCTCTTTAAAAATCGCTGTGCCGTGGGGCAGAATGATCATGAAAGAACAAAAGCCAGATGCTGGCATCCTCTGGTTCGTTTTTCTTTTAAACTTGTTTAATATATTTATTTTTGAGAGAGAGAGAGAGAAGGGGAGGTACAGAACCCAAGCAGGCTCCAGGATCCATGCTGTCAGAGCCTAATGCGGGGCTCAAACTCACGAACTGTGAGATCATGACCTGCACCGAAGTGAGACGCTTAACCGACTGAACCACCCAGGCATCCCTGGCATCCTCTAATTCTTAAAGGCTTACCCTGAGGCCTGTCCCTTGGTGACAGTCTCTGGTAATAGTGGCCTCCATTCCTGCTCTAGGTTTTGTGTGTGTGTGTGTGTGTGTGTGTGTGTGTGTGTGTGTGTGTGTGGAGAAAGCTTTACAGGTCAGGCTGTAGAAGGAGCATCAGGCAAGCAGCCTCTGCTAACCCAGGGCAACCTAATTTTTGTTTAAGTTTATTTATTTATTTTTGAGAGAGAGAGTGTGTGAGTAGGCTAACAGGGGAGGGGCAGGGAGAGAATCCCAAGCAGGCACCCCATTGTCAGCTCAGAGCCCTAGATGGGGCTCAGTCCCACAAACCAGAAGATAATGACCTGAGCAGAAGTCAAGAATAGAACGCTTAACCCACTGAGCCACCCAGGGGCCCCTAATTTTGAGCTAGAAGCTTAAATCTATGCATATATGCTCTAAGCCAGACAGAGATCTGTTCCCAGGGGGGCAATGTCTTTGGCCTCTTGTTCAGTGTGCTAAGGGGACAAACCAGAGCATGGAGAGAGCTACATTTCCAGCTTTGACAGGCCAGATTATAATTAGCTAAAAGCTTCCGCCCAGATCTCAAACATGGCTGTTGGTAAGTCATAAGCTGCATTTAGAGGCAGAGGACCTGAGTTTGAGTGTGAGCTCCATCACTTCCTATCTCTCTCAGCCTCAGTTTTCTCATGTGTCACCCGAGGGAATGAGCATCCAACTCCCACATTTGCTGTGAAGATAACATAGTAGTGTGTACTCGGCACTCAGGAAGGTGTGCTGAGCCTGACTTTCAATAGTTGCTCTCTCTACACGTGTGCCCCTCTGTTTACTTTGGCTTTGTATCTGGGTGGCTCCGTGGGTTAAGTGTCTGACTTTGGCTCTGGCCATGAATTTGCAGTTTATGGGTTGAAGCCCCACATCGGGTTCTGTGCTGACAGCTCAGAGCCTGGAGTCTGCTTCAGATTCTGTGTCTCCTCTCTCTCTCTCTCTCTTTCTCTCCCTCCTCCTCCTCCTCTCCTGCTTGTGCTCTCCCTCTCCTTCAAAAATAAGTAAATTTAGGCTTTGTATCTTTTCCTATTCTCGGCAAATATTTAGTGAATTATCCATGTCCCAAACTTAACTCTTTGCCTTCTTTTTTTTTTTAATTTTTTTTTAATGTTTTATTTATTTTTGATACAGAGAGAGACAGAGCATGAGAAGGGGAGGGGCAGAGAGAGAAGGAGACACACAGAACCGGAAGCAGGCTCCAGGGTCTGAGCCAGCTGTCAGCACAGAACCTGACGCGGGGCTCGAACCCACGAACGTGAGATCTGACCTGAGCCGAAGTCGGAGGCTTAACCGACTGAGCCACCCAGGCACCCCAACTCTTTGCCTTCTAAATGGAAGAAGAGAGAATGATGCAGTATGTTCCTTTAAATAAAATATATGACTCTCAAAATCATGTTCTTTTCTTTAAAAAAATTACATTTTTGGCCACTCTTTGGGCACATATATTTCTCTGCATACATGTCCCACAGATTTTTGATGCAAACAAGAAGACAGTTCAAATCTGAGAAAAGCTGATTTTCTGAAGCCTCCCAATCTTTCCCTCCTTTTTTAAGGGGTGGGAATCAGGATCAATGATGGATGGGAAGCAGGAAGTTTCCAGCACGAAATCGTGCAGTCAAGAGCATAAAAGCCCAGCAAACAATCCCATCAGATGAACCTCAGTGTCCTCATTTCTAAATTGGTGCTAAAATGCCTGATTATATCATGGTTGGGAGGATTGGACTAGATAAGATATGTAAGCCGCCCGACACATTGCCTGATACATAATATGTTTTTAAGAAAAGCTGGTTGTTTCTGCTCCTTGTTTGGGACTCCTGAATTCAGAGAATCACCCATTTTCTTAATTCCCAGAGGCTTCTCTTCTATCATGCATTACGTCGGACATGTATTACAGTAGGCAGGTGTAATTCCTCTCCCTACCCTTCAGGACAAGGACTCCATCCCAGAGACTCAGCCTCATACCCAGCATTCATTTATGGAATGGATAGGACATCCTATGTAACTGGGAAGGGACTGTGTGTAATTGTAAAGAAAGCAAGATCTAGCTGGCAGCTTTGCTGATAGACTCTAAAGATAAGCCTATCAAGAGTGGGAGCATATTAATTAAGAGGAAGGGAAAGGAATTTCCATTTGGTTTTGTACCCAGCAAGGCATGAGGATGTGCAGGGGCAGATCAATGCCAACCTCGTGCGTGGCCGTGATGCTTGCTGCAGACTGAGGTTCTTTACTGTGGAAATGGGACTTCAGTCTCCTAGTTGAAGGAAGGAAGCACTTGAATAGCCCAACACTTCCTGGAGACCTGGGCAGAATGGGGAGTCTTTTAAAAGTCATAAGAGAAAGGCAAGTAAGTATTATGTCTGTTATGAGCATTTACAAATGATGTGACTTGGCAAAGTTTTTATTACACAGCTACAACACTGGAAGCCATTACGGTAAAATAATATGTCTTGAAAGCGGCTTTCACAAATTTCTATTTGCTGAGGTCAAACACATCGATTGTGATTAAAATCACAAATCTTCAGCTAAATTACTGCTTTGTGAAATAGAAACAGCGAGGGAGAGTGGGTGGAAACGCTTGCTTCATTTTCTGCACTAACTTCACAGAATATGGAGGGATATATTTTCCTCCAAGACAGAAACCTAATGAAGTATAGTGAAATTTGCCTAGAGACTCTTGGTGGAATGGCACTTATTTAAAAAAAAAATCTACAGCACAGCTTTTAGAGTTTTAACAATTAGACTCTTCATTTGAAAGGCATCAGGCAATGAGGCTACTTTTCAGTGGACTGGAGGATCCAATTCTCTGAAGCACATTTGGCCAAACTGTCCCTTGTATAATAGACAGTACTGAATAACTCCAGGCTTATGCTGTGTTTGGCGCAGTGTTGGCCATATAACAAGCGTTAAATAAAATAATAGCAACATGTGACATGGAGAGCCTGATCCTCTCATTCTTACTGCTAAACCCACATACCAGATGGTTCTACACACCCGTAATCAAGCGCAGAGCCGTGTGGGCCGGGGGCTGGTGTGGTAGCGCTGAGTCAGGCCACAGCCTTCTCTCTCTCTCCCTCTCGTGGAAGAGCTGCCCTACCTCCACAGCCAGTGATTAAAAGCCGTGCTGGTGGTTTGGAGAGCTCACAGAGCCTTGGATCGGTCCAGACAATTCATGAATGATACCAGTTTCCCTCAACTCTGCGCAAAATGACATCAGCTCTCTTTACCACCCAGAGAAGGGACTTTCTAATGAGATCTGTACATAATCCAGTAGAACTCAGCTAGCACAGATACAATTGGTTCTGAGATACTTGATAAGCTAATACTTAGCTCCTTAAAAAATACTCTTGAGAGTACAATGCTGAGTGAAATAAGTCAATCACGAAAGAGCAAATAAATACTGGATGACTTCACTTAAGGGAGGTATTTAGAACAGTCAAATGCATAGAGACAGAAAGTAGAATGGTGGTGGCCACTGGCTGGGGAAAAGGAATGAGGAATTACTGTTTAAAGGGTATGGAGTTTCAGTTTTGCAACATGCAGAGGTCTGTGGATGGATGGTGGTGATGGGTGTACAAACATGTGAATGTCCTTAATGCCACTAAACTATACACTTAAAAAATGGTGATGATGGTAAATTTTATACTATGTGTATTTTACCACAATTAAAATATATATAGGGGCACCTGGGTGGCTCAGTTGGTTAAGCATCTGACTCCTGATTTTGAGTCAGGTCATGATCTCATGGTTTGTGAATTTGAGCCCCATGTCCGGCCCTGTGCTGACAGAGCAGAACCTGCTTAAGATTCCCTCCACCATCTCTCTCTGCCCCTCCCCCTCCCTCTCTCTCTCTCTCTGAAAATAAACACTTAATTATATATAGATATATAAAATAAAAATAGTTTTTAACATTTATTTATTTTTGAAAGACAGAGAAAAATAGGGGGTGACTGGGGGAGAGGCAGAGACAGAGGGAGACACAGAATCAGAGCAGCTCCAGGCTCTAAGCTGTCAGCACAGAGCCCAACGCAGGGCTCAAACTCACGAACTGGGTCAGTGAAAACCATGGCGATGTTCTTGTTATCATAAAATGAGAGCAGATGCATTCTGGAGCATTTTAAAGGCACTCTTCCATCAGACTCTCACATCAGTGTCCGTGCCTCCTAGAGTGCTCCTCTGGGACAGGGTGATGCCGTTGTCATCTTTGTGTCCGCCTGGCTCAAAGTATGAGGTCCACAATGTCCCTGGGCTTATCAAGATTATCCAACTCTCAAATGGACTCTTCCCTTATTCCAAAAATTAAGTTTTAAAAATCAGACTGCTTCTAAAGCAACTGAATTCAGTGGGAGGAGTAATGTCTTTCTCTTTGAAATTTGAAGTTACATAAGTCAAACTTCAAAGAACACCAGCACGTTCTTTCACACCACCTATGGTTTTCGAATTGAAGAGCTTAAACCTTTGGTGCTCTGACCTCATGTTTCCTCGTATCTGTAGCCTAGGAAATTGAACTTCACACTGGACCATACTCTGTCATGTGTCAGTTATTGATTCAGCAGAGAAGGACCTGATCAATAATTATCTGGAAGAAAAAGCTAGTTTGATGGAAAAATGAAGCTCATGTTTTTATGATCAAAGCACCTTCTCATTGAGGCTCTGAGCCTTTCACTGATTATGCCCCCAGCTGGTGATACAGAAGGCTCTCAAAACATTTCTCACAGGAAGTTCAAGGTGAGGCTGCTTCTCTTGTACTTGTGGTCTGTGTCATGCAATAAAAATGGGTGTTATGGAGTATCTTTGTGTCTTCAGGGTTTTGTCTCCCCAATGATATCTTAAGTTCCTTGTGCAGCAGAGTTACCATATTTTGTTAGTAAAGTTGGCCCCGACCCTACACTGGACACATTGCCCTTGTCAACTGCACATTTCCCAAACACTTCCTGAGTGAAATATGCTTGCAACTTACAATTAATTGATTGGTTGAATGGCTGTTGTTTGAATAAAAAATTGTTTATTGAAGTGGGTCTTATGGCAACCATTGTACTTTTCTCTTCATTGACCTCGACCTTTGTAAAACTCCCTTCACATACTTTAAATACATTGTTCTTGTTTTTCATCTTAAAGTGAGGACAGAAGAGGTCATTTGGCTATTCTCTAGATTAGTGACTTACATGACTGTTTGTTCGTTTATCCCTCCAGTCTGTTTATCTGCTTTGAAAAAATAATTGTTTTGATTGTGGTAAAACATACATAAACATAAAACTTAGTATCTTAACCATTTTCAGTGCATAGTTGGGAGGCACTGGACACATCCATAATGTGCTAGCATCCATCTCCATAACTGTTTTCATCTTATGAAACTGAAGCTCTATATCCACTGAAAAATTATTACCCCTCCCTTCCCAATCCCCGGCATCTGGTGACCACAATTCTACTTGCTGTCTCTAAGATTTTTGACTAAGTACCTCATATAAGTGGAATCATGCAGCATTTGACTTTTTGTGACTGGCTTATTTCACTTGGCATAACGTCCTCAAAGTTCATTCACGCTGCAGCATGTATTGGAATTGCCTTCTTTTTACGTATATACCATATTTTGCTTATCCATTGTCCATGGGCTGCTTCCATGTTTTAGCTATTGTGAATAATGCTGCTATGAATAGAAGTGTTATGTTCATCTATTTTGCTGAACAAAAGCCCATAAAGATTCCTTTAGAGCCAGGAACACTATGGGCGGAATGGAAAAAGCAAGAGGATTCATGAATGATTTCAGCCAGGAGCAAGCATCCTCCAAACCACCTAAATTCCAGTGTGAGCCAGTTCTAAATTCCATTGCATTATGTAGAACAGTAAAGTAGAATCTCCATTTTAGGAGCTTAAAAATCACTGAAGGGATTGGTACACTGCCCAAATCTCAGTGTGTTTCAAAGTCATAGAGATGTTGGCTAGAAGTGCTATTAGAGATCATCAAGTTATTGATTCCCCATTCTTGACTGCACATCTAAACCACAAGGTCTTTTTAAAAAATGCTTATACATAGATCCCACTCCCAAATACTCTGATTAGACTGGCCTGAGGGTGGGCATCAGTATTATATAAAAAAGTTTTTTTTCAGAGGCACCTGGCTGGTTCAGTTTGTTCTGTTGGTTAACTCCTGAATCTCAGCTCAGGTCATGATCTCATGGTTAGTGGCTTCCACCCCCACATCAGGCTCTGTGCTGACAGCGTGAAGCCTGCTTGGGATTCTCTTTCTCCTCTTTCTCTGCCCCTCCCCCACTCACTATCTCCCTCTCTCTCAAAATAAACTGGAAACATTTGTCAGGTAATTCTAATGGGTAGCCGAGGTTGAGAATTGCTGACACAGCTTAACCTCTCTCTTCACTCGATTTGGAGACAGAAAAATGGAACAACGAGCCAAAAGTGACATAGAAATTGGTAGAAGGATGTAATTAGGGACTTTAAAATTCCAAATCTAGTACTCTAAACCCCCTGAAAACTTCTTTTACTGTGTTCTTTTCTTTAGAAAGTACAAAAAAAAATAAGTAAACTACTGTCAAATAGATAATTTTTATTCAACATAATATCTCAAAGATTTAAATTGAGATTAAATGCATGCTGGAAAGTTTATTTTAGTTTTTATTTAAATATCTGAATTACAATGAATCCAAAAGATGAAAAAATTCTACCTATTATCAGATAACAAACATCATCTGTGTGTGCCTTGAGTTATTACACATCTCAAATTAAATATAGATGAATCAGGGGCATGAAGTTTAAAGAAGAGAAGAAAACAGAAGTGAAATAACAGGACTGATTCTAAAGATGAGTCCATTCTGCTGTAAAGGTCAAGTAATGGAACACCAAGAGGAAATGCAAATGACCAATAAATGTGAAAAGGTGCTCAGTCTCACTGCGGTCAGGAAAATGGAAATTAAACCACAGTTTATTTATCAGATTAGGAAAAAAGCAAGAAAATGATAACATCCAGACCTGGCAAAGACGTGGGGAAAAGGGCAATCCAATTCACATTTGGGAAATGTGTTGCTTTCAGACAGTGCCCGAATAACAAGAATGTGCAGAGTACCTAAGATCCTAGGAGAGGGAGTCATTGGGAAGGATCTATTGTTCTTCACCAACCTCATTACTTTATCTTCCACTGAAATTGTAGACCTGCCTAATTAGGTCCTTGTTTAGTGAGTCTGAGCTGTTCCAGAATCAACTCCTGAGAAGCTCAGCAGTGTTTGGGGTACTCACTTTCCCACTCGTCTCTTGTTCTCACCCTGAGCCCACTCCAGAGGTGAATTTTGGTGTTCTCAACTGGAAAAATCAATGCTCACTCAACCCACTGCATCTTGAAGACCTCATCATTGTGCAAGTCTGCAGGTCCCATACCCCTGGGTAGTACCTTCTCACAAGCTCAGTTGCTGGATGTGTATCTCCCTACCATTTACTGAGTGCTTGCTGGTATCAGGCAAAGCACTGCATTTTGTTATCTTGTCGTTTTGTCCTCCAACAGTCCTATAAGGTAATTATTTTTTTTATTCATACTTACATATGAGAAAACTGAGATTTACAAAGTTTAAATCCTTTCATGAGGAACACCCAGCTTATAATTGGCAGTAAAGGCTCTATTTTTCTGGTTCTGGAGTGTCACCTGCATGTAAAATTTGGGGGTCATGAAAACATACTTTTCTACCAATTTCTTCTTCCAGAGGTCACTGTATCTGAATAAGTCCTTGCAGAACTGGCTAAGGTCTGAGATGCTAACCCCAGGCTGTTGACTCCAATGTGTAAAGCGTAAGCCCTAGGCTCTGCTTCCTTTCATCCCTGAAGCACTGTGTCCTTGCAGAGACTGGTTCCTTCCCTGCCAGGGTCAATGCCTGCCCTGTGTGTACAAGTCAGTCCCTCTGCCCCTCTACTGCACCTTCATTGGATGAAGAGGCCACTGTTGTCACTGCTGCCACCTGCTGGCACCTGGTCTCTCTGCCCAAACTGATGTCCAGGGTCATGCCATGGCCCTCCCCAGGGCTCTAACTTTGATCCATTGCACCTTTTCTGTCTGGGAAAACGGCCAAAACCTCAATAAGTTTGCCTCTTAAATCTGAGCACTGAAGGCTGCCACCTTTGTGCTCCCTCCCTGTGTCCCAGAGGGAAGAAGAGAGAACAGCCTCCTTCTTTCTAAGGCAGAGTATATGCCATTTTGTCCCTTAGACCTGCCTGGCAAAGCAAAACAATGATCCATGGATGTGGGCAAGACTCTGTCCCTATCACGATCTCCGGCCTCTTTGTCGGGATGTAGCATAGTGACACCTTTGACTCGCAACATCTGGTGCAGACATTCACCAACCAGAACTTTAGGAAACTTTCATGAGTACGAATCAACAATGAAGACTATCAAGACTGACACCATCCCACTCACCCCAATGACTTTGAACAAAGAATTAGAGGACTTGGCATAAAGAAAATTTCTTTCAAAGAGATTAAGCAGGAAAATTAGAACATCAGTGAACTCATTTGAAGATTTGCCCAGACAGCAAATAATCCATCTGAAGAAAGATTTACATCATAAAGTGCTTGCTTTCTGTATTAATAAGGACCCATCGTTAGTGACAGACAGAAGTGGACTCAAACTCACTTGAGCTGGAAATAGGATTTTAAAGTCTCCTAGATCTGCACCATGGAAAAAGTCATAGAAGACCAGACTTGATATGTCTGAACCTAAGGAACTCCCACTGTGGGGTTTTCTTTGTCTCTGTCTCTCTGCATACCAGCATCACCCTGTGTTTGGAGGTACTGTAGAGGAGTTTGGAGGGAGAGGAGGTTGGGCACGGACACTACCACCCCACTACCAACAAGGGAAAGCCTTTCCAGCTCCACTGAAAAAAAATCTCAAAGAAAGGTTCAAATAGTCTTCTTTTGGATCATGTAGCCATCTCGGATGAGTGGAACGGGCTTTGTTATCATGAGAAGGAGAAAGAGAGCTGGGCAAAACCCAAAAACTGACCTTTATAGTTCTATATAATGAAACAGTGTTTGTAAAACATACATTTATTTTACTTAACTCCCATCACCATTATTTTTTCTTTAACAGTTTAAATAGGTTCTCACAGAGAGAATTCCAATTGATAAGATTGCAACTATTGGAAATTAGGTCTTAACTTATTATCCATATTTTTCCTTTATCCTATTTACCACAATTTTAATTATTTACTTAGTATATGATTATTTGATTATTGCTTGTATGCTCAGCTGGAGTGTAACCTCCATGTGGGCAGGGGTCACAAGTATTTTTGTTTACCGTTATTTACTCTGCACCTAGAACATTCCCGACATGATCTAGTCAACCATCCTTGAATGATCGATGCTAGATTTAATCTAAGTCAGCACTGGATAATTCCAAAGTTACTTAAAGAATCCTAAATAAAGGGGCATCTGGGTGGTTCAGTTAGTTAAGCGTTGGCTTCAGCTCACGTCCTGATCTCACTGTTCATGAGTTTGAGCCCCACGTTGAGCTCTGCGCTGACTGTTCGGAGCCTGGAATCTGCTTCAGATTCTGTCTCTCTCTCTGCTCCTCACTCAGCCCTCTCAAATAAATAAACATTAAAAAATAATTCTAAATTATGAAACACTGACAGAAAGAGGAAATGAAATCAGCATTTAGAATTAGAAGATCAACCAGCTCCACCATCCATGGCCTGACAGGGAATCCACAGGATAGAGACATGGACATACCAAATATTAGTGTCTGAGGAGCTAAACATCAAAAACTTAAGACGGTTACCAAAAAAAAAATGAGGTTCAAAAAAGAAAACAAGTTCAAAGTTGCAGCCAATTTTGAACGATTAAAGTTTATCAAAAAAGTTGACATTTATATTATGTGAACACAAAACTGAGCTTAAGAAACTTACCACCTGTCACTATATTTCTCTTTGACCCAGTTTTAAAATGGAAACATCATCAAGCCAGGCATCCAAATAGATCTCTCCATTAGTCTGTGTTTAATGGAATAACACCCTAATGAAAACACACTACTTGGGCACTTCACTGGGTTGTGCTAAAAATTATGGCCTTTCAAAGGCTCTCAATTGCACAGGTTCTTGCCTTGTGTACACTTTAATAAAATACAACTGTTTGAGTTTCTGTTAATTAAGCCTGCAGCTTCCTGTGACCAGGACTTCTTGTGCCTGAGCCTGGGGAAGGGCACCAAGACATTGGTAGAGAGTCAGCCGCAGGTACTTGGGGCGCCCCCTCCCCAGCACGGGTTCTTAATCTGCCCAGAGAAACAGGTCTGGGGGCGAAGGTGCCCAGAGAGACTACAGGGCCTGGAGGCAGAGGAAGCGAGGCCCAGCTGTGTGAGGGCCTGCCTTGCGGTGGAGAAAAGCGATTTCAGCTGAGAGGCAGAACCTGAGAAATGAAAAACATTGGAGGGAAAAAGGGGGCAGTCCTCTGACAGAATGAATTAACGTTCCTTTAAACTTTTTCTAGGAAAAGTGGATAACAAGGAATTAAGGCTGACGGGTGCCCTGCGGGGAGCCCAAGACGTCTGTGAGGCCAGGGAGAGGGGCCCTGTGATTAAATTAATAAGAAAGATATATTTGATCTTGGTGCCCAGTCCCTGCTACGGAGCTCCTAAAGCCCCAAGTGGTAAGAGCGCAGGGGCATCTTTTGTTCTACTGAGGCTGGATGACGGCTGGTCACCAAAAAGACCAAGCTGTGATGAGACGCTTGGCGTTTTCAGCCCCACCCCGGCTTCTGTGGAGAGAACGAGGGACTGGAACTGCGGTAAATAACTGCTCAGGCCTGCGTGAGGAAACCTCCCTAAACCTCCTACAGCAGGGGGTTCAGAGAGCTTCCACGTGGGGCGAACACCGGAGATTCAGGAAGAGCGGTGCGCTGGGAGAGAGCAGGGGTGCCCTGGGCATCTCTCCTGTCTGGCACTTTCTATCATTCTATATAAACTGATAATCTAGTAAGTAAAATGTTTCTCTGGGTTTTGTGAGCTGCTCTAGCAAATGAATCAACTCAAGGAGAGAGTATTTGGAACCTCGAATCCACAGCAGTGGGTCAGAAGTCCAGGTGACAGCCTGGACTTGTGATCGGTGTCTGGAGTGGAGGCAGGGAGGTTAAGGAGGAGGGAGCCCTTAGCCTGTGGGATCTGATGCTATCCTCCGGGAGACAGTGTCCGAAATGAGTTGAACTGCAGGACGCCCAGCTGGAGTTGGACAATTCCTTGGTGGTGGCCCCCATGTCAGAATTGGTACTAGAATCTCTTATGCCTTCTCTGAGAACAAAGAAGAGGCTTGCACAGAGGGGAAGAGATAGCCAGTGACTCCTGTGACTTTTCCTGGCAGGAGGCTCCAGGGATGGCAGTGTGGGCACATGTGAGTTCAGAGCCTGTGATGTGCTGATGCTTTGTGAATGTGCCCTGCCTTGAATACCAGGTGAGTGGGCCGGCCAGAGTACTTTCCCATATGCCCTCATCTTCCTTCCCTCTACACTGCTTGTCCCCTGGTTACGCTAACTTCTGCACAAAGAGTACCTCACAGTTAGTCATTTAATTCCATAAACAGGAAAAAAAATCATACAGGATGGAGAAATTGAGAAACTTACCCAATAAAACAGTCGCTGATTTAAAAAAAAGATAATGGAGGGGTGCCTGGATGGCTCAGTTGGTTGAGCGCCCAGCTCGTGATTTCGGCTCTCCATGCTGACAGCACCGAGCCTGCTTGGGATTCTCTCTCCTTCTCTCTCTGCCTCTCCCCTGTGTGCACACACTTGCTTGCTCTCTCTCAATAAAATAAACAAGGAAGGAAATAAATAAATAAATAGATAAATAAGAACATGGAAAGCACCAACTCTTCTATGTCAGCACTAAAATGATCCTTGAAGATTCTCATGGCAAAGCCGAAAGAGCGCCAGACCAGGAGTCAAAGCAATTACCGCCTAGCAATGCGTCTGGCACACATTGGCTAGATGGGTGGCTCTCTGTGAGTTGTTTCTTCTCTTGTCCCATTTCCCCTCCCATAAAAGGATGAAAGCTACCTAAGTTCTCTTCCAGATTTAATTCTCTGGCTCTTATATGTTTTCCAATATAAAAATGATAAAAACTTGCTGACTGCACTGCACCATTATTGGGATATTTTTCTACTCTCAATATATTTTTTTAAGGTTATTTATTTAGTTTGAGAGAGTGTGTGAGTGGAGGAGAGGCAGAGAAGAGAAAGAGAGAATCCCAAGCAGGCTCCACACCAACAATGTGGAGCCTGACTAGGGGCTCAAACTCACCATCCATGAGATCATGACCTGAGCTGAAACCAAAAGTCAAGTTAAATGACTGAACCACCCAGGCACCCCAATATTTCCCAATATTATTTCCCAATATTAACGAGGGAATGAAATTGTGCTTGTCAGAATAAGCATCAACGCACAGGGTGTTCTTTCAAAAAGCACTGGCCCTTGGTCACCCTCACTCCCCCGAGCTCCACCCAACTCCCTTGTGACTTTTATTCTTCCAGAAGCAGTTTTAAACTGCTTCACGCTGTAACTTTTTTTAAGGGGGAAAACATTTTCACTATGAAAATCCAATCTGGATTTATAGGCACACTTCGGTTTAGTGTGCTTCACTTTATTGAGCTTCACAGATAATTGTGTTATTTTATTTTATTTTTTTTTACAAATTAAAGGATTGCAGCAACCCTGCATCGAGCAAATCTATCGGTGCCATTTTCCCAATATCATTTGCTCTTTTCATGTCTCTGTGTCATGTTTTACAATTTCTGCAATATTTCAAACTTTATCATTATTAAAATATTTGTTATGCTGTTACTTTAGCAATAAAGTACTTTTAATTAAGATATGTACCTTGTTTTTTTAGACATAATGTTATTTTACACTTAATAGACTACTGTATAGTATAAACAATACTTTTATGTGCCCTGGGAAGCGAGAAAATTCACTCGACTCACTTTATTGCAGTAGTCTGGCACCAAACCCACAATATCTTTGAAGTATGCCTGCACTGAATGACAATTTTGGGTAAAGCATAGACAAGATAAATTTTAAGATTCAGTTTTAAGCAATGGCCTCTACCCCCCTTTGCATATAATCAATGCATTTAATCATATAAGCAGTCCAGTCCACTGCATTTTCCTTTTTAATTTCCAAGTCTCCATTACTGCAGGCCCTAGGGCCCTCCTATCCAATCTGTTCCCACCGAATTCACAAGCACAGCACTACACACTTTCCCCCTGAAACACCGCTTCCTCCCTCCAATGTCTCTTTGGGCTGCAGAAGAGCCCAAGGACTTGACCCAAGCTGTAGACTGTTCCTTTCTGGCTAGTGTCTGTCTGAGCAGCCCTGCTACTTCCTCCCCAGTCTATGGTACAGTCTCTGGGAAGAGTCCCTGTTCTGGGCACTTCCTAGCGCCTTCCCACTCCACTTGCTCTCCTTACTGACTTGGAACATCACTCCTTCTTTCTGCCAATCTGAATTCTACTCATCTGTCAAAACCCAGATGAAATCCCCTTCCCTCAATAGAGCTTTCCCAGAACCTGCGCCTTGAAGGGTGCCACCCCTACTTTGTACAGTCCGCTGCCTGACACAGCAAAAGAAATGACCACATGAGCCAGAGAGGCATTCTCCCGTGGAACCTGGACGTCCTTCACAGAGCTGAGTCTCCTTCTAGGCAGCACGAGCTTGAAGTCCCCCTACAACACAGTCAGGGGAGACAAGAGTCAACGTACAAAGGTGGCCCTCTGATTAGTCTTAACAGAACAGAACTGGGAATCGGCTTTACAGAGACCCCGAGGTGAGGGCCATGGACAGCTTCCCTTCCTGGGTGTGTGGTCCTTTGTCTCCCTCTACCTCCCACCCCCTCCACCCTTCAAAAAACCTTTTTAGAATGACTAGGAGAGGACGGGTAAAGCTGGGCTCCCGAAGGCTGCAGAGGCACGGCTCTCTGGGTTTTTCTCCAGGGCCCAACATGATCTTTCATCTTTGCTCTGGTGGGTCAAGGTCACCTCGACCCAGTCCTGAGCAAGGGCTCTGCAAGGGGATGTTTGGCTGACACCTGACACCCACGGCAGTTGACTGGCCCAGGGTGGTAACGAAAGTGATCTTACGATTAATTAGCACTGATTGAGCCTTTACTATGTGGCGGGCACTCTTGTAAGTCCTTTTTACTCACGCGTGTATTCAATGCTCCCAGCAATCCTCCAAGCTCGTTATTATCATGTCCACTTTACAGTTGAGAACAGTTGAGAACATCTTTTATGGCAAAAGGTAAGCTGCCTTTCCCCAAGCCACATAGCCAGCGAGTGGCAAAGCCGAGCCAATAACTGTTTTTTGTTTTGTTTTGTTGGAGTTTAAAGAAACAGCCTTGGCGGAACCTCCTTTACGGTGAGACCAGAGGAGAGAAAGGCATGTGTTTGCAGAGAGTCCTGACATCTCATATGCTACCACTGGGATCTTAGGGCCTCTCATTACCTGAAATATGAAAATGGCACACGTTTAATTATTCATTTCCCATCACCCTTAATGAGAGGATTAACTGCCAAGTGGAACAAAAGGAAATGGTTTGACCTTCAGGCTGTCAGGAAGTGATAATTAACTAAAACCTGGAGTCCCTTTTAATGGACAAATGAAGGTGTTTTACAGATCTTGATGCAAATGTGCTATACGGGTCACTAACTGATTAAGTCACATAATGGAGCAATGACAATGAGAAAATAAACGCGTGCTAAAAATAAGCATGTTTCCTTAATTAGGTTCACAGGTGCTCTTCAGGAGTCACTAGCGCTCCTTCGGCTTTCCTGGGTGTGGATGGAGAGAGGGCTGAAGAGCTGCGGCGGGCAGACAGCGAGGGGAGGCAGCCGGGGGAGGAGGTGTGCACCGGCTGGGGAGGGGGCAGGAGCCAGTCCATCTCAGCTGCGGAAGAGCCTCAGGAAGGTGGAGGCTAACGTGGAGACCTGTTCCTCGCAGCTTCAGGACCAACTGTTTGGTTTTTCATTACTTGGTTGATCGGTTTGACCAAAAGTTACCGTGGGAGTGATTCAGGAACCATTCTGCCGCTCAGCATGTAAACACAGACTTCTAATCTAGAGCCTCGCGATTAAAATGGTCATAAATAGCTGCGAATTACTACAGTTGTGCAACTCATGACTTCATCGTGGCTTCTGGCAGAGCAGATGGGAGCCGCGTTCCCGGGGCTGCTCAGCACCGCGCCGCCCCTTCTCCAGGCTTTTCCTTCTCAGCTAGTGAGCGCAGTATGCGAGGTGCCGCCCGGAGGCCGGCGTGGCATCCTCCTGGCCCTCCCTCTAGTCCGGAGTAACATTTTTCAAAAGGCCATCGAGCACACACTGCATGATATATAAATATATAACTGCCAAAAATATGGCAAAATGAGTCACTATTAATAACTCAAAGAGTCGTGGGGATCCAAGCAGTCCAATTCCTCTGCCAAAAGTTCAGCATGTTTGCTTAGTGCTTTGATTTTTTTTTAAACTCTGTTCTTGATTTGCTTCAGTACATTTCCTATTTAGATACTCCACCAAGTGTGTGTCAAACTGTGTAACCTTACTAGGACATACGGGAGAGTACAGGACAGGAATAGAAGGCCTTTAAAGCTAATGGGGCTTTAAAAATTATGCTTGCCTCACAAACATTTTCCATTTCTCTTTAGCAACTGTCACCTTTGTCATATATACAGAAATTGCTAGAGGGAAAGTGAAGAAACTCCCTCAGTTACTTATGTTGGTAATAATATTGCACTATCAACAATTTTTTGAATATTTACTATGCCAAGCATGGTGCTTCTATACGTCCTTGCTAAGCCTCATGTCAATCATACGACATAGGTGTTATTTCTATTTCACAAACCAAGGCTCCGAGGTTCATAACTGCCATGAGCTGACATGCAACTGACTCTCAGGGCTGGAATTCAAACTTAGGGCACTTTAGCTTGAGTCCTGTGAAACTGCCAGTAGTCAATCATTCCTAACCAATAATGTCAATTTTATGCTTCAGCTACTACTACAATGCATTGGCCCTAAAAGGAAACCCAGAATCTCCTCCTGACAATACAAAGATGCCTCACCGGCTGGCAGTGTGCTGATTGGAAAATTATATGATGCAGTACTGGGGGGTACGTAGAATGACAATGTAATTTATTATCTTTGCATAATAGTAATATAATAATAATAATAATAATTAGTAGTAGTAGTAGTAGTAGTAAAGATATGTGAAATTATACCGTAAATGGCAGACGTATCAAAACTCTTTAATCTACTTATGTTCTCTGATCTTTTCTATCTAAAAATCTTCACATGTAATCATGCTCACCAGACTTTTCCAAGCATTGAAATGATTTCTAGTATTTAAAAGTTAATGATGTTAAAATATGGTTTTGGCAGCCATGTATTTTAATGAGCAAGTAGGCTGTGAGTCTATAACGCAGATATATTAAAAAGACAATTTGGCAAGAGCAATTTAGTTTCTTGAGAACTGCCTGGGAGTCAATAGCATAGTGGTTTAGATAGAAGCTATGACAATATTATTTCTTTTTTTTTAATTTTTTAATGTTTTATTTATTATTGAGACAGAGAGAAATAGAGCATGAGTGGGGGAGGGTCAGAGAGAGAGGAAGACACAGAATCCAAAGCAGGCTCCAGGCTCTGACCTGTCAGCACAGAGCCTGATGTAAGGCTCGAACTCACGAACCGTGAAATTGTGACCTGAGCCCAAGTCAGCCGCTTAACTGACGGAGCCACGCAGGCACCCTTGACAATATTATTTCTATGGCAAATGATTTCCCTGAGGTCTTCCTCTAGAAAGAATTCATAGTAAACCCAAATCTTGTTTTTAATTCAGTTTTCTTCACTGTTATCATTAGAATGGGAAATATCAAGGTGGCTAATAGTAATTATTGCATTTTATATCTGATGGCTACTGAACAGTGAGTTGTTAAATGCACAATAATTAGGAAGATATAGCATCACAAGTTTCAAAAGATAAATAATAAGAAAAGGATCAGTGAGTCTTAGAATATTTCAGCCAGGGAAAGGATCTTATTTTACTAAAGGGGAAACTGAGTTACAAGAAAGACAAATAAACGACAGAACCTCCCAACTTACAGGTAATACCACACCAACTACCCATTCAGTTCTCTTGACTCCTGGGGGCAATGTCTTCTCCCGTAAAATGATAGTTTGGTTCCAAGTAGTATTTTGTTACTTTCTATATGCACTTATCATTGAAGCCATCTGGAACATATAATAAAAGATGTGTCTAATAAATTAATATATTAAAATGAACTCAATATCTTAGGTGATTATATTTAAGATGGGATAAACTATATTCTTCAGATTTGTTGAAACAAGATGATCAAATAACTTTTTTAAGTTGACTCATGAATTTAGCACCAGAATCCAAAATCTGACTGGCCTCTCTTGGGGCCAAAAAAGATCTTTTCTATCCTGTCCTTTCTGGACTCTGTTGACCTCCTGTATGGAAGGTATCTAATTTGAGACACCATAGGATTATGTGTTACTCAAATTTATATCTTTGTTTAAATTTTATTTTTATTTTTTATTTTTTTATTATTATTATTTTTTAGTTTGGATACCATTAGTTTATTATAAAAGAGAGACATGAAAATTATTTACATGATGAGAGATTTCACAACTTCACTGGAATGGGCAGCTTCATTTCATGCCATTTCAATAATGATTTATTTCAGTCTACATATTTTCCGAGAATGTCACCATCTCTAAATAAGAAATAATCCTTGTCATCTAGAACTACTTTGGTGCCTCCATATTCTGGGAGAAGAACTTTATCTCCAACTTTCACACTGACTGGTTGAATCTCTCCACCCTTTCCTTTAGAGCCTGATCCAACAGCTACTACAGTTGCTTGCAAAACTTTTCCTTGAGATTTTTCTGGAAGCATAATGCCTCCTTTGGTTACAGTTTCGGCTGCACTCCTTTCAACTAAAACTCGGTCAAAGAGGGGAAGAAACTTTCTAAACGCTTGTCCTGCCATCACTCCGACCGCCGCAGTTCCTACTCTGCCCTGGAGCTGCCGCCGCTGCAAGGAGACCCGCAGTCCGACCCCCGAGCCACGTGAACGTGGGGAAAGCTAAATTTTATTTTATTTTTTATTTGAAAGAGAGAGAGAGAGCATTCAAGCAGGGGAGAGGGGCAGAGAAAGAGAGAAAGAATCCTAAGCGGCCTCATACTCAGCTTGTAGCCCAATGTGGGGCTTGAGTCATGACTATGAGATCATGACCTGAGCTGAAATCAAGAGTGAGACGCTCAACTGTTTGAGCCACCAGGCGCCCCAGATTTCTGACTCGGATTATAAACAGGAATCTGAACCAACACCAAGTTAATGATAGCTCTACCATAATATTTGTGAACCAAACAAAACAGCCAAAGGGAGAAGTACTTTAAATGAAAATATTCTTAATATCTTTTTTTGTATAATGATAAACATATAGAAAAAGAAAAGCAAGTATATTAATTGATGGATGGATTATTCAGCTGGTTTCTATACTAACAATGATTCATTCTATAAAGGTGGAATTTTAGGAAATAAGTCATAGTATTGTACCAGAAAGACAAGTGTAAAACATGCTAGATAACCAAACACACTCAAAACGTAATTTTCTTTTATTTTCATCTATGACATTTGAATGTTCTGAATATTACTCTTGCCTTTAATGACATAGAAAAGGGAAATGAAATGTTCACGGGCCTATATTGGCTCTTTTGATCATAACTGTATCATTATTACTAGCCCACATTGAAGTCTTTTATTCCTGGTCTAAGTAAAGGCTGATACTGCTTTCCTGTCTTCCTCAGGTTCTTCAAACAATTCTAGCAGAGCTCACGGAGTCCAAGGATACATGGAAGTCAAGAAGGAGTGGCAAAAAGGAAAAGATAAGTTTCTGAAGAAGTGATATCTGAATATGAGGCCCTGATGTTCCCAAAATATTCATGAGAGGTAGAGAAAAGATATTTGTTCAAATTACATATTTAGCATGTGTCCATTCAAATGAGTGCTATAGTTGTGAAACGCTATACTAAGGTGCTGAGTATGAAAAGGTGGTGGAGACACAATCCCTATTTTCAAGGCACTTATAATTTGATAGAAGAGTTAATATGGTGTGTGTGCATGCATGTAGAGGTTGGGGGCTAGGGAAAGGTTTATGTATAATGACACATGGCTCTTTTAGGCAGAGTAAGTAATCAGCTACTGAGCTAATAGATGGTGTTCTGGAAGGACTCCTCTCAAATATATTCCAACCATTGCCAAAAATGGTACTGTGAATTGTTATTCTTTGGCATCTAATATTGCCTTCTTGCACAGTAATTTTCTAAAATGTTACTGGAAAAGTCAGCAAACTAAGCATCTGATAGCAAGGAAGTTTTTCAGATCATTTTCTTTCCTTAAAGGAAAGAGAAGAGCTGCACCAAAGCATTGGGTGCCAGGGGGCAAAGGGAAACCCATTAGTCAAGAGATTATTGGTTGCTAGGAATCAAATCTCATTCAGATGAACTCAAATTAAAAAGAGGAGTTAACTGTACAGATAAAGCCAGCAATCTAACAGACACACAGAAGCAGGAAACAAAGTCCAGCTGGACTTCACAGCAAGCTAAGCTGAAACTTTAGTCTGTCCGCCTCTCTTCTCTGACTCTGATTCCCCCTTTCTCTCCTCTGTTTATTGACTCTCTCTTTGGACTCTTCTTGGTTTTCAAAGCACATCTGATACCTTCTCCCTATAAACTTAGCTTCCTCTGATTACTTAAAAGTTTGTCCTCAAGTGACTTTGGTCGTACTCAACTTTGGTACTCACTGATTCCAACCTCAGCCCTGCCTGGATGTGAACTCTCAGATGAAGTCCACAACCATTGAGTAGTTTCTGCAATTTGACTCAAATTCTTGAGAGAGTCTGATTGTTGTCTATGAGTCTGTTCCTGGTCTAGTCAGAATGTGGTGAGGTGGACATGGGTTGGGGTCAGGCCACTCAGGTCTCTCCATCACAACTGAGACTGAACAACAGGAATTCTGAGATAGGGACTGGGGAGGCAGCACAAATGTCCTAACACATGACAACTACTACCCCAATCCCAATGTTTTCTTCTTACCTATGTGTCAGTGGGCGGGTCTTACTTGGGGGAGGTCAGGATCCTATTGGTTATGGCACAAAACCAGGCCAATAGTGTTTGGAGCATGGATAAAAATTTGATTTCTGATTCTCCATTGTTTCTCTCCCTCTACTACAAATTTAATAGAGAGTTAACTGCTCCTCCAATGGTGACACAGCCATCACTGTGAATAGGGTGAAGAGTATCTTTGGGGTAAACTGAGAGCTAGACATTTTTGTATCTCTAATTCATTTATTAATTCAATTAATTAACCTTAGTAAGCACCTAGTCTGCCTGTGGTAGATGAGCAGCAGAGTCTAATATACTCTGAAAGTTTATTTTATTAATGGCTCTTTGGGATACGTGTTTGTTGGGCTTTCCAAAGAATGCAATTTAGATTTCACCAGTGAGAAGTTCCAAAATACTCTTGGAATCTATTGTACCTAAAAATATCCAAAAGCACAGTATTGATAAATTTAGATACTCAAACAATAATCATTTCTGGCTCTTAAAGCTAAGTTCAGTCCTGTGCCTGGAAAGAAAAATTAAGGCTAAAAAAGAGGCTAAAGCAAACATAACATTATCAGCCTTGCTTTCTCTTCCCCGTGAATACATGGCTTTAATGTGAGCTTTTAGTTGTAAGGGAACTTAGCTATAGGCAGACATTAATAATGTTTTGATGTTTAAAATCTACTGAGAAGGAACTATATAAATAAGCAGGAGGGTGATCATTTAAGAAGTTATAATTAAACTGTGTATTTTGAAGGATGAATTTTCTATAGCCACATTTATCTTTATAGACATGTGTGTTATTTTAGGTATTTTTAGTTGATACAACTATAGGACTGAACTAGGTAAAAGGGGACTTGAGTTCAATGTAAGGTGTGTAAATGTGGGCAAGTCTCTTTCTCCCTGTGACTGTTACTTCTTCCTCTTTATAACATATCCATTAACTTATTAGTGGGATCAACTGAGAACTGAGAATGTTAATGCTTGTTGGAAACTGAAAATTCTTATTCAGTAAGTGTTTGAATTTAACTAAATTCATTAGTTTAGTAAAAAATGAGTATTATTTCCTGACCTCAATAGTGAAGTTCTCTTGCACAAACTTACAATCCATTTTTGGTGACTGTTTAATCAAAATTCCATCTCAAATATATTTAAACTAACATACTTAAATTATTGTGTTGTGTGCAAAGTTTATCTTCTAAAAATATCTAGGAAGAAATAAAAACATTGGGAGGGGCAAGTTACAGATATCTATGACTACACAAAAAATAATTATGATTTCTTTTGTAGTATAAAATCTATGTAGAACTAAAATGCAAAGGAAGAACACAAAAGTCAGGAGGGGTAAATAGTTTAAAAAGCTTATGGGTCTAATAATATCTTAGGACTGGTAAAAATAATGATTTATATAATTCTTTAATAAATCAAGGGTATATGTTGTAAGCTCTAGGACAACTACTATCAGAATTAGAAAGTAATGTATAATTTGCCAATTTATTAGAATGAGAATATTAAATAGTAAGAAGTTTCTGAATAAATTAAAAGAGGCAAAAATGGAAGAAACAAGGAACATAAAACAAAGGGAAGAAAGGAACATAAAAGAGAAGAGCTTAATTGAAAATTTAAAATAAGATGGTGGCTAGAAACCCAATTGGGTCAGTGGTTACACTGCATATAAGTGAAATAAATTTGAAGTAAGAGACTATGATTGTTAGACTAGGTAAAAACAAAACAAAACAAAAACCCAAAATATGATTTAAACATAATGATCAGAAATGTTTAAGGTATAAGGAAAGACAAATAAACCGTGCACACAAAAACCACAATGAAAAAGTTTGGATAGCACTACCAATATTGGGCAATATGAAATTTAAGGCAAGAAATATTATCAGAGATAAAGAGAGATGGTTTGTAATTGTAAGTGGGTCAATTCAATAGGAAGATATAACAATCCTAAATCTCTATGCACCCAATAGCATTGCTTTGAAATAATTTAAGCAAAAAATGGATGGAAAAAGGAATTATGTACAAATCAACACTCACAGTGGGAGGCATTAATATATCTTTCTCAATAGCTGGCAGAACTAGACAAAAATTTAAAAATCAGTAAGAATATAGAAGATACTAGCAGCACAATTTGCAAACCAAATTGTTAAACTGCACCTACTAATTACTAGTGTAAAATTTCACAAATTGTAAAACTGCACTTACTAATGACCAGTTACGTCTATTTCAAGTGTACATTAAACATTTATTAAAATCAATGTAGTGTAATATAAAGAAAATTTCGGGGCACCTGGGTGGCTTAGTTGGTTAAGCATCCCACTCTTGATTTTGGCTCAGGTCATGATCTCACGTTTCATGGATTTGAAGTCCGCATTAGGCTTTGCATTGAAAGTGTGGAGCCTGCTTTGGATTCTCTGACTCTCTCTCTCTCTCTCTCTCTCTGCCCTTCCTCTGACTGTGCTCTTTCTCTCTCAAAAATTAACATAAAAAATTTAAAGTCTTAAGAATTTCAAATTATTTAGATCTTTCAGAATATCTTTTCTGGAGAGGAAGAGCTTAGGATGGCAGAGTAGTAGGAGGACCCTAGGCTTGTCTCTTCCCTTCAACACAACTAGATAAATATAAAATAATTCTGAATAGCCAAGAAATTGATCTAAAGACTGACAGAATATGAGGAGCCAAGATGGCAGAGAGGAAGGGAGATCTGTAAACTCCGTCTGCCCCATCTATTGAACTGAGAAGGACATTACTCTCATCTGCAAGAGTGGAAGGAGAAAATGCAGACTCCAGAAAGAAGACAACCTCAAAGATGCCTGAGTGAGTGAGTGCAAACTGGGGAGATTGGAAAATGGGCCAGCTCGAGAAGGGGAGGGGAGGTGGAGCCCCAGCCCAACACAGGGCAGGCATGCGGAGCCCCTGAGAAACAAAGGGAAGAGAAAGAGAAACTGAACACGCTCATAGCACTGTCTCTGGGGAAGAGAAAAAGAACGTTTAACCATGGTTGGAGAGAGAAACTCTCACTCCATATAGAACTGCTGGGTAGCCCAAATCCCAAACCCAGGTGGCACAAGGGAAAGAGCAGCTTCCAGCCCTGTGCCATCCCAGCAGGGAGTCGGCAGCTGGGTCGGTGGCAGTGGCGATGGCCCAGGGGTGCTCACTTTAACCTCAGCTGCGGGAGTGGGAGCACATACCTCATTTCCACAGTGCATCTCGCTTCCAGCAGTGGCCGCGTGAATCCGGAATCCTGGGTGCCAACTGGGAAAAAATAGCCCCCACACCTATGCAATCCTGGCAGGGAGTTGGCAGTGGTGAAGGCTGGGGCTCAAGCTTCGGCTGTAGGAGCACACAACTGATTTCCGGCAGCACCCAGCGCCTCGACAGCAGCAGCGCGAATCCCAGCCGGTGCCATCCCTCCTCCTACTGCAATCATGACCCCGGCGGGCAGCTGGGAGTCCACAACGGTGTCTGTGAGGGTGTGCACTACACCTTCTGCTGCGCACCTCGCCTCAGGCAGCACACCTCACCTCAGGCAGGGGCAGCACAAATCCTGGCCTGAGCTATGAGAAACTGATTCCTCCCCCTACGCAATCGCTATCTGGCTGGGGGCTGGGAGTCCAGGTGGTCTGTGAGGGCGTGCACCTCACCTCCAGCAGCAGCAGCATAAATCCCTGCCAGCGCCTAGAGAAACTGCTCCCTCCCCCTAAGAAGCCAGCCACCAAAGCAAGTACATCTCATCTGTGGTAGCATAAAACTGCACGGACTAGGACTTTGATCTGAGGCAGGCCTGGAAAATACAACTTGGCTCAGCTGCTGTCCAAGGAGATTGGACTCATTAGAGTGGTGTGCAGTGCCTAGTTCCAGTGGAGCTTGGGGTGCTGCCATCCTACTCTCTACAGCCACAAAGGTGGAGATTCTGAGAACAGCCCCCAAGACATACTACACCAAACCACGGTTATCCTAAAGGGGGAGCTGCTGCTTTTCTTTTGTGTTTTTCCTCTTCTTTTTCTTTTTTTTCTTTTTGTACTTACATTTTATTATTATTACCTTTTTTATTTCAATTTTTTAAAATTTTTACTCCTTATTTTCCTTTCTCGTTTCTCCGTCTTTTTTTTTTCTTTCTTGCAATCCAAATATATTCTCTTGTATCTCATCCTTATCTCTCCCCTCAACTGGTCATACACTTTTAGACTGTCCATTGTCCTTTGTTGTCTCTGACGCCCTTTATCTTTTTTCTTCTCTTCTTTTCATCTCTTTCCTCTCCATTTTCTTTCTTTCCATTCCCCCTTTTAATTTGTTTGTTTGTTTGATTTGTCTGTGCGGTTGTATGCTTCTGTTCCCTCTATGTTTGTCTGTCTGTTTTCCTTCTTAGGGCTACGCCAAGAAACAAGCCAAAGCGTGCTAGACGGCAAGCCTCAAATATCGCTGAGTAGGGAAATAAAATATTCAAAGGCACAACAAGAGAAACTGAGAGACACCATTAGAAGAATATTTCCTGAAACAACAGGCCCTAGACAGTCAATAAGCCTACTTTAACAGAGCAATATTAACAGGTGCACAGTGCACAAGAGCTTTTTAAGGCTGACAAGAGACAGAAAACTAGCAAAAATGACAAAACGAAGGAACTCTCCCTTGAAGAACTTCCAGGAAGAAACACAGCCACAGAACTGCTCAAGGCAGATCTAGACAACATATCAGATCAAGAATTTAAAAAACGTGTCATAAAATTAATTGCTGGGGTTGAAAAAAGCATCAAAGAAGCAGCTAAGACAATGACTAGGCACTTGGAAAATAGGTGTGATGAGTTAAAAAAGGCTATAGATGAGGTGAATAACAAAATGGAGGCAGCCACCTCAAGGACTGAAGAGGCAGAGAGAAGAATAGGTGAATTAGAAGATATAGTTATAGCAAAAGAGGAAGCTGAAAAAAAGAGAGAGAAATTGATCCAAGAGCAAGAAAGGAGAATTCAATACCTGAGTGATACAATCAAATGGAACGACATCCATATCATAGGAATTCCTGAAGAGGAAGACTGAGAGAAAGGTCCTGAAGGGATACTAGCCCAAATTATAACTGAGAATTTCCCAAATCTGGGAAAAGAAATAGACATTCAAATTCAAGAGGCACAAAGAACCTCCTTAAGAAGTAATTTGAATCGACCTTCGGCACGGCATATCATAGTGAAACTGGCAAAATATAAAGATAAAGAGAGAATTCTGAAAGCAGCTAGGGAGAAAAGGGCCCTCACATACAAAGGGAAACCTATCAGGTGGTTACAGACCTATCTAATGAAATTTGACAGGCCTGGAAGGAATGGCAGGAAATCCTCAATGTGATGAACAGAAAAAACCTGCAGCCAAGAATCCTTTATCCAACAAGCCTGTCATTCAAAATAGAAGGAAAGATAAAGGTGTTCCCAAATAAACAAAAATTGAGAGAATTCATGACCACCAAACCTGCCCTACAAGAAATCCTAAGAGGGACTCTATAGGGAAATGTTGCAAAGAATACGAGGTGCCAGAAACACCACTATAAACGTGAATTCTAGGGAGAACACAATGACTCTAAACCCACATTTCTCAATAATAACACTGGATATCAATGGACTGGATGCTCCAACCAAATGACACAGGGTAGCAGAATTGATAAAAAAACGAAATCCATCTAATTGCTGTCTACAAGAGACTCATTTTCAACCTGAAGATACCTTCAGGTTGAAAATAAAGGGATGGAGAAATATCTATCATGCGACTGGAAGCCAAAATAAAGCCGGAGTAGCCATACTTATATCAGACAAACTGGACTTTAAAGTAAAGGCAGTAACAAGAGATGAAGAAGGACATTATATAATAATTACAGGGTCTCTCCATCAGGAAGAGCTAACAATTATAAATATCTATGCACCAAATTCAGGAGCACCCAAATACATAAAAACAATCACAGACAGAAACAATCTTATTGATAAGAATGTGCTCATTGCAGGGGACTTTAATACTCCACTGACAGCAAGGGATAGATCAACCAGACAGAAAATCACTAAAGAAGCAATGGACCTGAACAACACATTGGAGCAGATGGAATTGATAGATATATTTAGATCTCTGCATCCTGAAGTTAGGAAATTCACCTTCTTTTCAA
>NC_043709.1:66251561-66268529 GCF_006229205.1 Suricata suricatta
TGGAGGTTCTTCAAAAAACTATCCATAGAACTCCCCTATGACCCAGCAATAGCACTGTTAGGGATTTACCCAAGGGATACAGAAGTGCTGATGCATAGGGGCACAGGTACCCCAATGTTCATAGCAGCACTCTCAACAATAGCCAAATCATGGAAAGAGCCTAAATGCCCATCATCTGATAAGTGGATCAAGAAGATGTGGTGTATATATATACAATGGAGTATTACATGGCAATGAGAAAGAATGAAATCTGGCCATTTGTAGGAAAGTGGATGGACCTCGAGGGTATCATGCTAAGCAAAATAAGTCAGGCAGAGAAGGACAGATACCGTATGTTTGCACTCATAGGTCTAACAGGAGAACAGGAGAAACCTAATGGAGGACCATGGGAGGGGAAGAGGGAAAGAGAGTTGGGGAGGGAGATGGATGCAAAACTTGAGAGACTATTGAATACTGAAAACGAACTGAGGGTTGAAGGGGAAGGGGGAGGGGGGAAAAGAGGTGGTGGTGATGGAGGAGGGCACTTGTGGGGAAGAGCACTGGGTGTTGTATGAAAACCAATTTGACAATAGACTATTTAAAAATAAATAAATAAATAAATAAATAAATAAATAAATAAATAAAAACAAACATCTGTACACGTCTAGAAGGACAAAAAAAAAATAAAAAATAAAGACTGACAGAATTAACCACACAATTAAACGGAGAGAACAGGCAACATCATAGAAGGTAGGAGGTGTGGAGATGTGATTTGGGGGAGAATTGGATCATGGGTGCTATAGAGGGGAGGGAACCCTAGTCACAGAGAAAGGCAAGAGAGAGTAGAGTGCACAGGCGATCACACAAAGAAACCACTTCCTCAGAGCCATCCACTGGGGAAACAAAAGGGGCTGATTTTAATGAGTTTTTACAACTAGCAGGGATCAAAGACTGGAGTTTTGGAGGTCTGTGGTGTGGCTGGCTTGGAGCTCTGAGGGCACTGCAGTGCTTCTGTGAAGGTGGCAAAGGGCCTGGGAGCACAGGCATGATCTGGGGATCCCCTGGAATGCAATGGGAGAGACAGTTCCCCCTTCTTAGAGTGCTTTTGCAAGAGGTGGCATTGCCTCTTCAGAGACAAAAGGGCCGGCGGTCACCATTACACTCCCCCCCCCCCCTTTAGCATAGGCACAGAGACACCTACTGAGGGCAGCTAACCCAATCTTGGGCTTTTTGCTATGCATTACTCCAAATGCCATGTCCCTGTGCTTTGGTGTGGTGTGACTGTCCTTATGGGACAAACCTGCATCAGTCCCAGCATGGTGAACCTCAGCCCAGAGGACCAGTGAAGATCCACCATGTCATGCCAGGTTCTTAAAACTTGGGGTTTTAAAACTCAGCTGGCCTGCCTGGGATAGGACACAGGTGCACTGTGCTGCCAGGCAGGCAGATGGCACAGACACAGACAGAGTGAAGACAGGGAACTGAGAGATGCCTGGGACACATGAGGGGGAGATTGTTCACTCTTCTGGAAGGCCTTCTTGGACAGTGGGAAGCACAAACTCCCCTCTCTGGGACATGGGAGAGGGCTGGTGCCATTTTTCTCCCCCACCCATCAAAATAAACTGGCTTCAGTGAGCAGCACAGTACCAATAGGAAATTGCTGACACTAAGCCCCATCCCCTGTGCTTGGCAGGTGCTACTTTTCTTGGGAAAAGAAAAAAAAGTGCCTGAGAACCAGAGCAGTGGGCCCATCCCCCAGATGACCAGAACAAACCCCCTGCACACACCACAACTACTGACCATAGAGTCATGCAAAGCTTTGGCTGTAGTGGAAATAGCATCAGGTGTCTTTTAACAAGCAAACCAGAGCACACCTAGTTAAAACTCACCACACCCTGGCTTAGGTCCAAACACTCCCCAATGCAGGCAAGGAGAAACCCTGCAGAGGGCAGACCTGAGGGAAAGAGCAGCCAAAATACAGCTGTGAGGTGCACACAGTGCACACCAGAGACACTTCCCTGAAGCACTAGGCCCAGTACAGTATATGACCTCTTCTTTATAAAGCCATTACTCTCAGCAGCAGAAAACATAACAGGTTTTCCTAATACAGAGAAGAAGGCAGAGACCTATATAAAATGCCAAGATGGAGGAATTAAACCCAAAAGAAAGATCAAGAAAATTTCATGCCCAGGGATGTAATTGAAACAGATATAAATAATAGGCCTGATGGAGAATTTAAAGCAACCATAAGAACACTACTTGAGCTTTAGAAAAGCATAGAAGACACTAGGGAGTCCCTTATCGTAGAGATAAAAGATCTAAAAACTAGTCATGCCAAAATGAAAAATGCAATAACTGAGATTCAAAGCCAACTAGGTGTAATGAGCATAAGGATGAAAGAGGAGCAAGAATGAATAAGTGATGTAAAACATAAAATTATGGAAAATAATGAAGCTGAAAAGAAGAGAGAAAAAATATTATATCACAAATATAGACCTAGGGAACTCATTGATTCCATAAATCATAATATTCATATCATAAGCATCCCATAAAAAGAAGAGAGGAAAAAGGGGCAGAAGGTTTATTTGAGAAAATAATAGCTGAAAATTTCCCTAATCTGAGGAAGGAAACAGACATCCAAATCCAGGAGGCACAGAGAACTTTTATCAAGATCAACAAAAGCAGGCCAACACTAAGACAAAACGTAGTTAAATTTGCAAAATATAGACATAAAGAAAAAAAATCCTAAATGCAGCAAGACAAAAGAAGTCCCTAGCTTACAATGGAAGACAAACAAGGTTAGCAGCAGATCTCTGCACAAAAAAGGGCAAACCAGAAGAAAATGGCATGGTATATTCAACGTGAAGTATGGGGAAAATATGCAGCCAAGAATACTCTATCCAGCAAGACTGCTATTGAGAATAAAAGGAGAGATAAAAAGTTTCCCAGACAAACAAAAACTAAAGGAGTCTGTGACCACTAAACCAACCCTGCAAGAAATAGTAAAGGGGACTCTTTGAGTGGGAAAGAAAGATCAAAAGCAACAAAGACTAGAATAGAAACAATCTACAGGAACACCAACTATACAGGTAATACAATGGCACTGAATTCATATCTACCTATAAATACTGTGAATGTAAGTGGACTAAATGCTCCAATCAAAAGACATATTGTGTCAGAATGAATAAAGAATAAGATCCAAATTATTTGGTATATGCTGCCCCAAGAGACATATTTTAATCCTAAAGACACCTGCAGAGTGAAAGTGAGGGGATGGAGAACCATTTATCATGCAAATGGAAATCAAAAGAAAGTCAGAGTATCAATACTTATAACAAACTAGGTTTTTTTTTTTAAATTTTAATGTTTATTTTTAAGAGAGAGAGAGAGAAAAGGGGGTAGGGGCAGAGAGAGACAGATACACATAATCAGAAACAGGCTCCAGGCTCGGAGCTGTCAGTATAGAGCCTGATGTGAGGCTCAAACTTATGAACTGTGAGATCATGACCTGAGCTGAAGTTGGACACTTAAAGGACTAAGCTACTCGGGCACCCCCAGATGAATTATATTTTAAACGAAAGATTGTAACAAGAGAGGAAGAAGGGCACTGTGTAGGGGCCCATTCTGCCAAAATGTCTGCTGAGGAGATCCAACTGTGATGGCGAAACCTCCGGGGCGGGGGGGGGAGGGGACATATGTAATTGCAAAGTCCCTAGAGTCATCTAGGAAAGCGTGACCCTGGACAACAGTATGGCCCCCCATTTGAGGATCAGGATTTAACAACACATGTCCTGGGAGATTGGGGAATAGTGCTATGTGGCTTGTTGGGCCCTGCTTTCCTTTGTTTTAGAAAATGTGTGCTTGACCTCTTAATCAGAATAGATCAGAGACTGAAGCTAGTTTTTCAATTACTCATGCTCTTTGTTGATTGTGGTTTTGGTAAATGGGCAGATTTTCTGATTGAAACTCCCTCCCTGGTCAGGGGCACCTTACCCACAGATTATTGTTTAAACCTTTAAAAAAAATGGCCTTTTCTTAAGCTTTGGTTAATATTATACTATGTACATAAGACAAGACCCTCGTTAATTATTTCATTCCTGTTTTTGAACTTTTGTAATGAATTATGTTCTTGTTTTTGATTTTCTGTCCTCTCTTCCATGAAAATAATGACCTTTTGTGGAACATGTGATTCTTACCCAAAACCTCAAAGTTATAAACAATATAATCATTAAAAGATTAATGTAATAACCTATGGTATATAAAACACTAAGCATCACAGTAAAGTGTGGCACTACCACCATTCACATTGTCTGTGTTCTTTCTTATAGATATTGCGCCAACACCAATCCCCTACTCAGAGACCCTTAGACAGTGGTGCGTGGGCTGGTCCCCCACACACTGTATCATAATAAAAGTGTCTATCCAAGAAGAAGACCTAAAAATTGTAAATATTTATCCCCAACATGGAAACACCCAGATATATAAAATAATTACTAACAAACATAAAGGAACTCTTTAATAATAACACAACAAAAGTAAGGAACTTTAATAATAGCACAATAAAAGTAAGAAACTTTGGTTTCTACCAAACCAAATTTATATCAATGGACAGATCATCTAAGCAGAAAATCAACAAAGAAACAATGGAGACACTGGATTTGATGCACTTAACAGATCTAGTTGGAACATCTCATCCTAAGGCAACAGAATACACATTATTTTCAAAGACACATGGGGCATTCTCCAGAGTAGATCACATACTAGGTAGTAAATGAGACCTTGACAAATACAAAAAGATTGATATCATACCATGCATACTCTCTGACCACAATGTTATGAAACTTGAAGACAACCACAAGAAAAAAATTGGAAATACCACAAGTACAAGGTGATTAAAGAACACCCTCCTAAAGTATGAATGGATAAACCAGGAAACTAAATAAGAAATTAAAAAATCATGGAAACAAATAATAATGAAAACACAACAGTCCAAAACTTTTGGGATGCAGCAAAAATAGTAATAAGAGGTAAGTATATAGCAAGCCAGGTCTACCTCAAGAAGCAAGAAAAAACTGAACCTAACCTTATACCTAAAGGAGCTACTGAAAGAACAACAAATGAAGCCTAAATCCAGCAGAAGAAGGGAAATAATAAAGTTCAGAGCAGAAATAAATGATATAGAAACAAACAGAAAACCCACAGTAGATCAATGAAACCAGGAGTTGGTTCTTTGAAAGAATTAATAAAATTGATAAATCCCTAGCCAGACTAATCAAAAAAGAAAAGAGAAAGGACTGAAATAAATAAAATCAAGAATGAGAGATAAGAGATCACAACTAGCACCACAGAAATACAGACAATTATAAAAGAATACAGTGAAAAATTATATGCCAGCAAATTGGGAAATCTGAAAGACATGGATAATTCCTAGAAACCTATAAACTACTAAAACTGAAATGAAAAGAAATAGAAAACTTGAACAGATCCGTACCTAGCAAAGAAATTGAATCAGTAATCAAAAATATCCCAAAAAACAAAAATCGAAGGCCAGATGGCTTCCCAGGGGAATTCTACCAAATCTTTAAAGAAGAGTTAATACTTATTTTTCTGAAACTGTTCCAAAAAATGGAAATGGAAGGAAAGCTTCCAAACTCATTCTACCAGGCCAGCATTAACTTGATTCTAAAACTATACAAAGACCTCACTAAAAAAGAAAATTATAGGTCAATATCCCTGATGAACATGGATGCAAAAATTCTCAACAAAAAACTTGCAGATCAAACCCAACAGTACATTCACCACAATCAAGTAAGATTTATTCTTGGGTGGCAAGGGTGGTTCAAATTTTCAAATCAATCAAAATGTTAGACCACATTAATAAAAGAAATGGTATGAAAATAACTATATAACCCTCTCAATAGATGCAGAAAAGTATTTGACAAAGTACAGCATTCATTCTTGATAAAAACCCTCAACAAAGTAGGGATAGAAGGATATACCTCAACATCATGTAGGTATGTTGTTTCATATATGAAAGACCCACAACTAATCCTCATGCTCAATTGGAAAAAAATGAGAGCTTTTCCACTAAGTTCAGGAACAAGACAAGGAGATGGATCCTCACATTGTTATTTAATATCTAACATAATACTGGTAGAATGAGCTTCGGCAATTAGATAAGAAAAAGAAATAAAAAGACATTCAAATCAGCAAGGAAGAAGTCAAACTTTCACTATTTGCAGATAACATGATACTCTATGTAGAAAACCTGAACGACTATATCAAAACATTGCTAGAGCTGACACACAGCTCAAATCAGTCAAATCTCAGGATACAAAATCAATGTATAGAAATCTTTTGGATTTCTATACATCACTAATGAAGCTGCAGAAAGAGAAATCAAGGAATCAATCCAATTTACAAGTGTACCAAAAATCATAAGATAACTAGGAATAAACCTAGCCAAAAAAGTAAAAGATCTGTACTCTGAATACTATAAAACACTTATGAAAGAAATTGAAGATGACACAAAGAAAAAGAAAAACATTCCATACTCATGGATTGGCAGAACAAATACAGTTTGTCTATACGACCCAAAGTAATCTATACATTTAATGCAGTCTCTATCAAAATACCACCAGCATTTTCATTGAGTTAGAACAAATAATTTTAAAATTTGTATGGAACCAATCAACCAAAAGACCCCAAATAGCTAAAGCCATCTTGAAAAAGAAAAGCAAAGCTGGAGACATCACAATTCAGGACTTAAAGCTGTATTACAAAGCTGTAATGATTAGGACAGTATGGTACTGGCACAAAAACAGACACAGATCATTGGAACAGAATAGAAAACCCAGTAATGGACCCACAGCTCTATGGTCAACTAATCTTGGAATAAGCAGGAAAGAATATCCAATGGATAAAGATAGTCTCTTCAGCAAATGGTGTTGGGAAAACTGGACAGCAACATGTAAAAGAATGAAACTGGGCCACTTATACTATACGCAAAAATTTATTCAAAATGGATGAAAGACATAAATGTGAGACAGGAAATCATCAAAATTCCAGAGGAGAACACAGGCAGCAACCACTTTGACTTCAACTGTAGCAACCTCTTACTAGACATATGTCTGGTGGTAAGGGAAACAAAAGTAAAAATGACCTATTAGGACTTCATCAAGATAAAAAGCTTCTGCACAATGAAGGAAACAATCAACAAAACTAAAAAAGATACAACAAACTAGGAGAAGATATTTGCAAATGACATATCTGATAAAGGATTAGTTTCCAAACTCAACACCTAAAAACCAAATAATCCAGTGAAGAAATGGGCAGAAGACATAAACAGACATTTTCCCAAGGAAGACATATAGATGGCTAACAGACACATGATAAGATGCTCAACATCACTCATCATCAGAGAAATACAAATCAAAACTACAATGAGATACCACCTCACACCTGTTAGAATGGCTAAAATTAACAACATAGGAAACAACAGATATGGGGAAAGGGGAACCTTCTTACATTTTTGGTGGGAATGCAAACTGGTGCAGCCACTTTAGAAAATAGTATGTAGGTTGCTCAAAAATTTAAAAACAGAACTACCCTACAATCTAGCAATTGCACTACTAGGTATTTACCCAAAGGATACAAAAATACTAATTTGAAGGGATACATGCACCCTGATGTTTATAGCAGCATTATCGACAATAACCAAATTATGGAGAAAGTCCAAATGTCCATGGATTAATGAATGGATAAGAAGATGCGGTATATATACATAATGGAATATTACTCAGCTATGAAAAAATGAAACCGTGCCATGTATGTATGGATCTAGAGTGTATTATGTTACGTGAAATAAGCCAGTCAGAAAAAGGTAAAAAAATCTATATGATTTCACTCATATGGAATTTAAGAAAGTAAACAGATGAACATAGAGGGCAAAAAAAAAAAAAAAAAAAAAAAGAGGCAAACCAAAAAACAGATCCTTAACTACAGAGAATAAACTCAGGATTGCTGGAGGTGAGGTGAGTGGGGGGATGAGTATTAAGGAGGGCACTTATTTTGATGAACACTGAGTGTTGGTGTTATACGTAAGTGATGAATCACTAAATTCTACTCCTGAAGCTAATATTACACTGCTGAGAGCCACACCGGCCTTGCTGGATTACACAGTCACAGAAAATTAACAGAAAATGGCAGATGTTTGCACAGCTCCTGCCATGAAGCGAAACTGGTATCTCCTCCTCCTACTGGCTCATATTGGGAATGGGACTACTGTTATTGATTTGGCCTCACAATATTCCAAATCTGACCAATATTCTCCACACAGATACCTCATGAGAGGAAACATATTCCTACCCCTACAAAGGAGATTTTAGATCAAAGCACTGTAGGTGTTCGTTGAAAGACTCTTCCAATAGGCCCTTGTAGATTCAAAACATAGACTATGAAGGGGTTAAAAACCACAAGAGTTGCATTTAAGTCTGGCCCAGAGAAAAGGAGCCTAATTTGGAGATAAGAAATAGAAAACAAGGACAGAACACAGTCCCTTCCCAAGGTCCACATTCTACAAATATCCTCCCTTGTACTGACTTGTTATGAGGATGGATAAGAAACTAGAAACCCAGGAGCAAGGCTAACACACACAGGGCCCCCATTGTGCTTCCATTAAAGAAAGAGCTTTCTCTAGCAACTTGTTAACAAGCATTCTTTCTCTTATGGTTAATGAGCTAGATAAAATAACTCCTAGCCTAGCTATATGCAACTTAACCTATGTTTTAATTTTAGTGTTACTGACTTAAATAATGTGTATTTATCCTGTTTTTGTTTTTGTTTTTTACTAAAAACATCCTGTTATTCTCTTGCTTATAAGATTTACTCAACCTCACTGTAAGTACCTTACATGACTTGGTTGTAACTTGTTAATTAAAAATAAAGTCATAAATATTGGCAAAAAACCAACCCATGCAAAATAAGGTAAGTTTGTTACTTTCTTGTTCTGGGGGACTGACATGAAGAATGAAGGGGGTGGTTCTACAAAAATACTTCTGTACAGCCGGTTTCTGTACACTTTGGCTGATCAAAGTATCTTATCACAAAGAATTAGCCACAAAAATTCTATTTTCTGATGTCATGTTATCACTTGACCTACAAATAAAGACACCAAAACGGACAGAGCAGAGATGCCTGCCTGGTGATCAGAAAAAAACTTGAGGCTCTCTCACTCCCTTTTGCTGACACCGTCCATCCTTTAGGGACCCAGGACCTGCTGGAGCTGGACTCCAGCATTACACCATATGTTAACCATCTGGAATTTAAATAAAAACTTAAAACTAAAAAGGAGAGAAGAGAGAGAGAGAGAGAGAGAGAGAGAGAGAGAGAGAGAGAGAGAGAGAGAGAGAGAGAGAGAATATCCCCTCCAACCAACATGGAATTAATCTAGAGGTAAATAATAAAAATAGAAAAACCCAACTATCAAAAAATTAAATGATACTCAAAATAATCCATGAAGTAAAGGAAAAAACAAATTAGGAAATATTTAAAACTCAATAATTAAAAAACACACTTCAAAACCTACAGGAAAAGCTAAAATAATGCTTAGAAGGAAATATATAGTCTTAAATGCATATAGAAAGGTCTAAAAAATCTAAAAACTCAACAATTTAAGTATTAAACTCAAGAAGCTAGAAAAAAGCAGCAACCAAACCTAAAGAAATAAATCATAAAGATAGAAGCTGAAACCAAGGAAATAAAAGTTGAACACATAATAGAGAAAATTAACAAACCCAAAGTTGGTTCTTTCAAAAGATTAACAAAATTGATAAAACCCTAACAAGACTGATATTTAAATATTAGGCAAAACAGAAAGTGGCAATGAGAGCATTGAAAAAGAGGATAACTCTATAAATTGCACAATAAAAGTATTCTAAACAGAACTCTGCAGATAAATTTGATAACCAGGATGAAATGGAGGAATTTTTTGATTAACCAACTGCACCACCCAGGCATCCCTGAAATGGAGGAATTATTTGAAAAACACATCTTACCAAAGCTGATAGAAGAAAAGAAAATTTCCTGTATGTATGAAAATTATGAAATTATTTTAAAAAATCTTTCAACAAAGAAAATCCCAAACCCAGAGAGTTTACCAATGAATTCTTTCACTTAAGGAAAAATAATCACTTTTCTTATATAATTCTTCAAGAAGGCAGAAATAGAATCAAAGCTTCCAAGACTTTTCAAAAAGTGAAAAGAGCAGAGAGTTGACTTTGAAATTCTGATATTCTGAGGAAAAAAATTGCAAACCCACTTTTCTCATAAACATTATTTTAAAAATTCTTAACGAAGTATTAGGAAATCAAACCCCAAATCCAGTGATGCAGTAAACTGAATGCAGTTTAGTCTAGATGTGAAAAGTGGTTTGGCATTCAAAAGTCATAAAGTTTGCCACCCTCACAGACAAATGAGTAAAATCCTATGGTTATTTCAAATGCAGAAAAAATATTGGATGAATTCAATATTCATTTGTGATGACAGCTTTTAGCTAACTAACAACATGATGTGATAAAGAGCTACAGGATACCTGCAGCAAAACATCAATCTCAGTGATAGAATATTGAAAACGTTCCTCTAATACTGGGAATAAGTCATGAACAGCCACTGTGACCACTTCTTTTCAACACTGTAACTGGAGGTCTAGGCAGTGCAAAAGGCAAGAGAAAGAAAAGTCATGGAGATTGAAAAGGAAGCAATAAACTGTCATTTCCAGACAATAAGATCATGCACATAGAAAATTTCTAAAGAATCTCGAGACAGACTCTTAGAGTTAATAAAAGAATATAGTAAGGACACCAGATATAGTCAAAATACTAAAATTAATTGTTGTAGATTGAATGTGTGTCCCCTCCAAAATGTGTATTTTTAAATGCCAACCCTCAAGGTGATGGTATTAAGAGATGGGTTATTTGGGAGATGATTAGGTCATGAGAACAGAGTCTTCATGAACAGGATTAGTGCTCTTATAAAAGGGATTTCAGAGAGAACCCTCACCCCATGGCAAAAAGCCACTATCTATGAATGAAGAAGGTTCTTGCCCTACACCAAATCTGCCAGCACCTTGATCGTGGACTTTCCTTTTCTCTAGGAGATACAAATGTATGTTGCCTGTAAACTATCCAGTTTATGGTATTTTGTTATAGCAGCCCGAGTTGACTATGACGCGAATCATATTTGTACATACTGGTATGAGCAAATAGAACATAAACTATATTTATAATAGCATCTAAAAATTCAAACATCTGGAAATAAATCTAATTAAAATATGCAAGATTTTGAACTGAAAATTACAGAATATTTTTGAGAAAAAGGAGAGTCGATTAAATGGTAATCTATATATTGTTATGAATTGGATGATTCAAATTTGTAATAATGTAAGTTCTTTCCAAATTAATACATACTTCTATTCACTTGCAACCAAAATCTAAGCTGGGTCCCCCGCCCGGGAATTTATAAGTCAATTTTAAAATTCATGTGGAAATGCACAGGCCAAGAATAGCCAGAACATATTTGAAGAACCAAATATGGAAGTCCAACATTATGAGATATCAGGAAGTACTATTATAAAGTTATGGTAATTGGGGCTGGCTCAGTAGGAGGAGCATGTGACTTCAAGCCTCACATCAGGTGTTGAGATTACTTCAACAAATTAATAAACTTAAAAAATTAATAAATAATAAAGCTATGGTAATCAGAATATGTGGTACAAGAATAGGTAACTGTGCAACTGAACAGACCCACACATGCATACATGACCATGTGGTCTATGACTAAAGTGACTGTGCAGTATAGTAGGGAAAAGGATGTTCTTTTCAATAAATCATGCTAGAGCAATTGGATATCCATGAAGGATAAAATATATATTGATTTCTACCTAACATTACACACAAGAATTAATTCCAAGTATGTCTTAGTCTGTTTGGGCTCCTATTAAAAAAATACCATAAACTTTGGTGTCTGGAGAGGGTCTGCTTTCTCATTTACAGATGGTATCTTTTTTACTGTGTTCCCATGGTGGAAGGTAATGAGGGACCTCTTTGTAGCCCAATCTCATTCATAAAGGCTCAGCCCTTATGAACCAATCATGTCCCAAATGCAGTATCTCCTAATTCCACCATCTTAGGGGTTAGAATTTCAACATATGAATTTGGGGGGACCACAAACTCAGATCATAGCAAGATCGATTAGAAAAATAAATTGAAAGGTAAAACAATAAAGCTTTTACTTTTTAAAAATGTATTTATATTTTGAGAGAGAGAGGGAGAGAGAGAGTGTGAGCAGGGGAGTGGCAGAAAGAGAGAAGGAGAGAGAGATTCCAAAGCAGGCTCTGCACTGTTAGCCAGCATGGAGCTCGATGCAGAGCACAAACTCCTGAACCCTGAGATCATGACCTGAGCTGAAACCAAGTGTTGGTCACTTAACCACCTGAGCCACCCATGCACCGGGTAAAACAATAAAGCTTTTAGAGGAAAACATCTTTATGACTTTGGGGTAGGCAATGCTTTCTTAAGAGGAGATAAAAAGGAACAACCATAAAGGAAAAAACAAATGTGATAAACTTGACTACATTGAAACTAAGAACTTCTGCTCATCAAAGTGAACCAAATGGCAACTCACAGGGTGGCATAAAATATTAAATATGTATATTTACATACTTACATAATATATATGATGAAAAAACCCCACAAATCCAGAATATATAAAGCATCAATAAGGATAAGACAGGGGCACCTGGATGGCTCAGTTGGTTGAGCATCCAACTTCGGTTCAGGTCATGATCTCTCAGTCAGTTAGTTCGAGCCCCGCATCAGGCTGTGTGCTGACAGCTCAGAGCCTGGAGCCTGCTTCAGATTCTGTGTGTGTGTGTCTCTCTCTCTGCTCCTTCTCTGCTCATGCTCTGTCTCTCAAAAATTAATAAATGTTAAAAAAAAATTTTAAATAAGGAAAAGACAGCTTAATAGCAGAATGGACCAAAGACTTATAAAGAACAGTATGTAAATGAATAATAACTATATGGAAAATTGCCCAAGTTCATTAGTCCCCAAGAAAATGCAAATTAAAAGCTCAGTGGAATGCCACTATTTACCCCCTCAAAAAGTCAAGATGAAAAAGATGGAAGGGTGCCTGGGTGGCTCAGTCGGCTGACTCTCCAGCTTCGGCTCAGGTCATGATCTCATGGTTCGTGGGTTCGAGCCCCGCATTGGGCTCTGTGCTGACAGCTAGCTCAGAGCCTGGAGCCTGCTTTGGATTCTGTGTCTCCTTCTCTCTCTGACCCTCCTCTGCTCGCACTGTCTCTCTCTGTCTCTCAAAAATAACTAAAAAGTGGGAAAAAAATTAAAAAAAAAAGAAAAAGATGGAAAAATATTAAGTGCTGATAAGCATATGGAAGTATAGGAATTCTCGTATAGTTCCACTTTAGAAAACTGGTGTTATTACTAAAGTTGAGTATGCATGTAACCTGTGGCCAAGTAAATACATTCTGGGGTATGTAACCAATAGAAATGTGTACATTATGCTCATTAAAAGACATATCTTAGAATACATGCAGTAGTACTTGTAACAGAACAAACTGGAAATCATCCATATGTCCATCAATAATAAAATAGTGAAATAAGTTGTGATAGAGTGACACAGTAGAACGCTGTATAGCTATGATAATGATCTACAACTACACGCAATAACATGGTCGAATCTCTCAAACATAAATTGAGCAATCACCGCCAGACACAAAAAGTATATATTTATAGAGTATAAAAACAAGCAGAACTAATCCATGTTGATAGAAGTCAGGAGAGTGGAAACCACCAGGAGGTTAGTGCCTAGAGGGGAACAGGGGACCTTTGGAGTGCTGGTAAACATTCTGTTCCTTGATTTGGGTTTCATTGCCCTTATTTGGCTAACCTCTTCTGAGCATGTTCCCTGATTCTTGTGTCATGACTGCCTTTGCTGGAACTTGTCATTTTTTCCTCAGAATGGTTGGGCAGATCTCAATTTCTGTTTATGCTGTTATTCATTTTACTTTCAATGGACATATTTGTCATTGCGTTTTCTTGAGTTTCTTCAAAATGCCTGATTCTCAGGACTTCATTCTGGAGACCGGCTTTTTCTCTCCAGGTAGGTTGGCTGCTTTCTGACATCTTCCTTTTTTTTTTTTTTTTAAATTTTAAATATTTATTTCTGAGAGAGGGGGAGACAGAGCATGAGTGGGGGAGGGGCAGAGAGAATGGGAGACACAGCATCCGAAGCAGGCTCCAGGTTCTGAACTGTCAGCACAGAGCCCCGACACGGGGCTCGAACCCACAAACCATGAGATCATGCCTTGAGCAGAAGTCGGACACTTAACCAACTGAGCCCTCCATAAGCCCCATCTGATATCTCTTTCTGAGATTCTTTATTCACCTGCCTTTCTTCTGTGTGATCACCATTCAGCCTTATTTATGATGTTCGGCCTCTGCACACTCTTCTATTGTAGTGATGAAAACAGAGGGAGAGGCTGCCTTTCATAAAAAAGAATAATTGCTGGGGAAGAAACATGAGGACATCGTTTTTCCTGTGTAACGTAGAGGTTCACTGATTAACTGCGTGGTGTCTTCTACCTCGGGACAACAGTGCCATATTCGGCCAATCTCAGTATGTGGCCTTATTGGAGGACACACCTCTTTTGTGGCAATGGCTTTATCATGCTATAATATTTGATACAACTAAACATTAAATTCATCAAATGACCTACTCTTCTTCATTATTTTACACTCACCAAACATACTTATGAATATAAACTTGTCTTCCCAAACCTTTCTTACGGGAAGAGACTATGATGGCCCATATCATGTTCTAACCCCTTTGATTTTTACTTTGCATTCATAGGTAGGTATTCTTCTGGTTTACATTAGAAATCATTCTCCACATATCAAATTCACTCTGGAACATCAAAAATGTCAGCTGGCAAGGAGGGTTATGTTGATGTTACGAAAGTGGCCTTGTTAGGAGAGCCCACCATCCAGCTTTCCCCCAGACACAGCAAACACACACACACACACATTTGGGTACTTAATGTGTAAATGCATATTCTGCTTGTGCAAATAGAGCTAAGGTCCTCAGGGCCTTCCCGGGAAAGGGGATTTGGAACCGAGGAATTTACGTGTCCAATTGTTTTAATAGCTATATTGAGTAAATGAAAAATCCTACTTTTAGATAAATGTGGACGACTGGCACAATAGCATGTTTTCCACCATCCTGCTCTTTCTGTAAAGTAGGAAATGCCAGTGAGCAGACTCCTCCTTCCGCAGCTTGTGCAGATTTGCCCCTGACCTCTTCCACACAACAACTTCCAAGGAAATCTTCCCTGGTTTCCTACCATGTATTTTGATCACAATGCAAGTAACAGCATGTCAAAACTGTTCTCTGGAGAGAGTAATGATGATGATGATTTTGTTTTTATTTTGTTTTTCCTGATAGTTCAAAACTCCTTTGAGTACTCTCCGGTGGGTACTGAGATCACCAATCATCACTCCACACAGGATGTTCCCCACAGCATGCCAGCTTCAAGTCCCAAGGGGCTCTTCCCAGGCCCACAGACTGGCAGCCCATTCCAGTCGGGGGCAGCTGAGATAGTACCAAGAAGAATACAGGAGGGCTGAGTCAACCGCTAGGCTCAGGGAAGCCACATAATTAGTGCAAACATCACCGGGGTGAGGCACGTTTCCAGCTCTGTGTATTTTGTACATAAACCTAGCTTCAGTTCCATTAGGTCCAACCGACATTTGTTAAACACCTGGGCTGTGTCAGATCGTGTCCAAGGCAGAAGGGCGACAAGGACGAGGAGTGCACGGTCGGGACTCACTGTAACACTCTTTTCCAGCATTATCGTTCCAAGGCAACTTTCCACATCTCATCTCGGTCCTTGTGGAACAGACAGTGCATATCCTAGTACTAGATTTCCATTTCACAAGTGAGGAAGTTGGGTCTGAAAGACCAGGTCACCTAGCTAAGATGCTACAGTAATAAATGGAAGTTATGTTCTGGCACTATAACCCAGAAAGTTGACTCGTTATTCAGTGCTCTATTTAACCACATCACCTTTTTTTATTTTCACACATTGCCATTTGGCATATGATTAGAAGATGTTTAAGGTCTTTTGTCTGTGCCAGGAGATTCTACTTTTCTTCCTTGTAATTCTTCATTGTGAATGCCATGGATAAAATAAGCCTTATGGTTGTTGCTTAATTCTAAGAAATAATTGTCATCCCTGACCATTCAAATGGTTTCTCCCAAATTATATTTTTATTTGCATACAATTCTCTTTGTTGAATCAGTTATTTGGTCAAGAAGAAATGAGGGAGATCTAAAAATCTTCTGTATTGGATTTTTTCAATACCCAAAATACCTATTCTGTTGCAAATATTTTGGCTTTTTTGCTATATCCAGTCTGAAACTGAATGATATACTGTCTTATGTCCTACAATTATGGTGAGTAACACTACAAATTCCTAGAGGAGATAGCCATATGATGGCTCTGGGAGTGTGGCCAAGGCTAACAATATTTGCTGAATGGAATTTAAATTAGAGCTGACCCCTCTTCTCCCTAATGGAAAGCATTGGAGCTGATGGGAGAGCATGAGATCAGAGTGACACGAGCAGGGGGGGAGATCTGATTCTACCACTAATCTTGGGCAACTTACATAAACCAACTCATTCCCGCTGCCCTCATTAAAAAATGGGATGTTAACGGCCATCTCTAGGGCCCTTGTAAGAATTAAATGAGAAGCCTGGTGGATAGTAGTAAAAATGCAGAGGTCTTTCTGCCTTCCCCTGTAGAACTGCACTATTGCTTTTCTCTATCACAAACTGAAAGGTGAAGAGTTCCAGAGGAAAGTACTGATGGAGCATTCACCACAGAGAGCCTTGTATTTGTTGAAAATAATTGAA
>NC_043709.1:66268629-66273880 GCF_006229205.1 Suricata suricatta
ACACACACACACACACACACACACACACACACACTTCTGCTAGTTTCTTTTCTCATTACATAATTATGACAAACCATGCTCTTGCATCATCTCAGGTTCCTCACTACAATGGATTTATTCTTTGAGCAGAAATGTAATTTACCAGTAAGATCATGAAGGGCATTCTCTGATTCTTTACATTTTTTCTGTATTTCCAATTTTTCTACAATAAGCACATGATACTTTTAGGATTAAGAAAAAAGGGTTTTATGTAAAAAAAAAAAAGAAAGAACAGAAAAAAGGGTTTTAGTTGTTCTTTTCGTTTTGCTTTCTCATGGAAAACACATGGCGGCGTGGGGCCGGGGGTCATGCCACATTCACAAAGGCCGGTCTCACAGTGTGCTGAGAGAGAAGGATTCAATTTACAGCTGTTGGGAGTTGATCCCAACTGGTTGGGATCGGACATCGATCTGATATTAAACCCTAAATCTGGGAATGTGGACAACTGGTCACCAAGAAATACATGAGTGACCAGTATGTCTTTCCTTCTGGTCAGGCTTGCATGGCGCTCACAGCATTTATGTGTTGCTATAATTCTCAGACTAAAGAGTAGTGCCTGGCACACAGTAGATGCTCAGTAAATATTTGCTAAATATAGGATTGGAGCGCTAACACAGAACAGCCATGATTGTTTCTTACATCAGGGAAAATTAGAGTCACTTTGTATCTGAGAAATCAGAGGAGGGTTCTGCTCTCTGAAGCTACAGTCCCTGAACGTTAACTAGGAGTCACGATAAAGTAGAAGCATTGTTGCACATACTTAGTCATAGGTAACTCTGAATAATTGCAAGCACTCATTGTGCTTTTTCTTATCACAAAAGCACTGTAGAAAGAAGGAAAGAAAGAAAAAGAGAGAGAAAAAGAGAAAGAGAGAGAGCAAGAAAGAAAGAAATGCAGATAAGGAAAGAAAAAAAATTTAATTAATTAATTTATTTTTAAGTTTACTTTTTTAAGAGAGTGAGCAAAGGAGGGACAGAAAGAGAGACGGAAAGAGAGAATCTCAAGCAGGCTCTGCACCGTCAGCACAGAGCCTGATGTGTGGCTTGAACTCACAAACATGAGATCATGACCTGAGCTGAAATTAAGAGTCGGATGCTTAAGCTAGCTGAGCCACCCAGTCGCCCCAAGAAGAAATTTTTTAAAAAGTACTGCTATAACATAAGTATGGACCCTTGTAGGTGATCTTCAAAGGTGAAAAACGGTAAATTTTGTTTATGTGAATTTTATCTCAACTAAACTAAAAAACAAAAGAAAGAAACTTTTCAGCTTGTGTCCATGAAGACAAGAGATAGTAAGAGCAGACGACTGAGTGAGAATTGCTTAAAGAGTTTCCCCATTCTGGGCTCTCCCTGGGTACTAGGTACTGACCAGCCCCTCTTTCTAGCCAAGGCAGCTTCCAGAGAATCAAGCCACCGGCTGACGCATGTGCCCTGGAGCACAGAGAGCATGGAGGAAGGGGGAGGTGGTGGAAGTGGGGGGTGCTGGAGCTCAAATCCCCATACAGCAAGTGACATAATACTGGGTGTGAGATCTGCTTTTACTACAGGTCCTGGGAAATTCACAGAAACCAACCGGATGAAGCTAAAAGAACAGGTTGTTACAAGGCTGGACTATATTTCCAAAGCTGGTGGGCAAAGGTTTGTGTTTCCTGTGGACCAAGATTCCAGTTACAGTTTAAACACCCTATAAAGAGCACTGCCCCTAAAGCAAGGTGACCTGAGTAGAGAGCTCCTGTGCGTGACAGTCAGGTGCCTGTAGACCTACAGACCCAGTGAGCTGTCTCTGAAGAGCACCGGATGTGCCCCTAGTTTAAAAAAGGAGGCAATGTCAAGGTGCCTGGGTGGTTCAGTTGGTTGAGCGTCCGGCTTCGGCTCAGGTCATGATCTCACGGTTCGTGGGTTCAAGTCCCGCGTTGGGCTCTGTGCTGACAGCTAGCTCAGAGCCTGGAGCCTGCTTCAGATTCTCTATCTCCCTTTCTCTCTGACCCTCCCCTGCTCGTGCTGTCTCTGTCTCTCCAAAATAAATAAAAACCATAAAAAAAAATTAAAAAAAATAAAATAAAATAAAAAAGGAGGCAATGTCAGGTATCTGCAGCTATACCGCGTCACAGGATGTGTGTTAGAAACCAGAAAGACACGGAATGGGAAGGCCCTTCATAGGATGTAAAATGCTATGAAAGTGTTCATTTCATTCTTAGTGAAAATGACTGAATCATAACCTGCTGTTGTAATAATTCCTTGTTTCATATCTTGTATTCTGTGAGTCTCTGATTACAACAGGACACATTCTGGAAATCACAGGACTAGAATAAGCTTTGAGATTTCATCTACCTAGATCCCTGGTCCCAGATAGGAGTTACCTCCAAACCCAGCCAGATACTCACATGTCCACACCTGCCTCAGCACACTAGATTCAGAATCAATCCACTCTGTACTATCCATTGAAGTCACTGAATGGTCAAAAATACCAAAAGATTGTGCCATGTGGCAAAGACCAGAAGAATATCTATCTGTCCTATTTTAAACTCCTGAGAAGGCAGTTCAACCATCTGTCTTGGCAACCATTCCAGGCTGGAGCCACCCTGTCAGAAACATCTTTCTTCTGTTGAATCTAAATCCTTCAAATGGAGCCTCAGGCTAATTTCATCCCATTCCATTTTCAAATAATTTGGAACACAGTTGTTTACCATCTGGATTATAGGATTATATAATGTTGCAGGGTTCTGTTAAGCAGTAAATGAAATAATTCATGTAAAACACAGTGCTCAGTATCTAGCACATAATAATACATATTTATTATTATCACCGTTATATGTACGAGGACCCTTTCAGTCACAAGTGACATGAAGACAACTTGAAATGAAGCAAAAAGGAGGGGTGATGGGGTGGAGAATGTAATTAGAAAGGAAGTAAAAGTGTGTAGTGGCCGTCAGGTACTACTGAATCTAGGGCTCAAGTCATTTTCGAAGTGCTGTCTTTCTCTTCTCCTCTTTCTGACAAGGTTTTTTTTTTTAATGTTTATTTCTTTTGAAGAGAGTGAGAGAGTGTGAGTAGGGGAGGGGCAGATAGAGAGAGAGGAAGACAGAGAATCCAAAGCAGGCTCTAAACTGGCAGAGCCTGACGTGGGGCTTGAACTCGGGAACCGTGAGATCATGACACGATCAGAACACCAAGAGTCAGAGGTTCAACCGACTAAGCCATCCAAGCACACTCGTCTGACAAGCTTTTTTAAGTATAGAGAGCAGAATGGCAACCAGCAGACTGACTCAACTCAAATAAGCCTAGATTAGGTTCCTCATCCCTCAGTTTATTTATCAAAAATTTACTGAATGCCAAGCAAGTGTCAGGCAGAGTTCTAGAAGCTAAGAATAGAGCCAGTGTCCAAGACACAAAATTTCTGCCCTTGTGGAATTTCCCTTCTAGCTGAAAGACAGGATCTGGTAGGAGACGTAAAATTACGTAGAAAAAGTTCCTCCCACCACGTAAGGTCACACCTCACACCTATAATCAAGGTAAATGCTTAGTTTTTTCTTCTCAAAGTCAAGTAAACCCAACCCTTTCAAAACTCCTTTCCTCTTGCCAAATGGGCAGGATCTCAAGAATCAGGCCTTCAAATAGATAAATGCATGTGGATGTTGAGTGCATTTGGTTTATTTATGCTGCGTAATCTTCGCACGATGATTCTATGATGTGCCCGCAGCTACAGTGACATATCTTCTGCTTCCATGGACAAGTCCCTTTTCTTCTGAGACCACTTTCCCATGGCATATGGGACTTCCTTCCACCTTCATGGCTTCCTTTGAATAGGATGTTAGTTCCTTAGTAAAACGTTGCCAAAACCTGGTCATTTGTTAATCATTTAGAAAGTATTCGTCTGAGTAACTTTAATTCCATTTCTCTGTGTTAACCATACCAACTGTAAAAATGAAGACCTGGACACCAAGGTTTTTCAAGAACCCCAGGAAGTGTGGCCTAACTCTCAAAACTTTCAACTGCAGCCTTTCCAGGGAGCTCAGAGCGAGGAATCTTTCCTGAGGGGATAAAATTCCACTTTTCATGAAACTGAAACTAATCTGAACCAAGCTGCTCTCACCTGAAAACATCTTGATTTGCCAGTGCTATTGCAGATTTATTCCACAAACAGACTAAGTTAACAATGCACACAATTCTATTTAAGTTTGGCACTGGCCTAGCAGATCTGTGCTACCACATGAATTCATTCATGACAATGTAGGGACCAATTCTCAGGAAATTCAAGGTTGCTAAATTGTGCAGGCTGTGGGAGGTTGGGGGGGGCGGGGGGGGGTTGTTGGTTGTCCTGACATCAGTTTTATTTTATTAAGTAATTTACAAGTTATGTGCCTTGTTCCTGTTTTCTCAATTTGGTCTGCTTTTCAGTCTCCCTATCCCTTTGGCTTTAGTTAGTTATCTCTTTTCAGGGCAGTAATTTATTTCTTTTAATCCAGATATAATGGACAAATGGGCCATCTGGCTCAGTCAAATCCCATAGTTAAAACTAATCTCCGAATGAAACAAAAACAGATTTTATCCAAAAGCTCATCAGCCCCAGGCCCCCACCTCATATTTGTCCACCTGGGCTTTTTTTTCTTTTTTGCGGGAGTAGGGGTTGCTGTCCCTCCCTGGGTTGCACCTTTCCTAGCCTAGCATGCTTGAGCCAGGCGCCCGCTCTGCCTCTCAGGAGGTATGAAGAACCTTGGCACAGACGCCCCTTCCAGGATCGGTCCCTGTCCAGTTTAAGCACATTTGCTCTCACCCCCTCCCTGTCCCAGCCCCCTACAGAAAAGAAACAAAAAGAAAATAAAAAATCTGGCTCCAGGATTGTTTTTTTAAAGCTTAATGCCCTGATCTTTGCATTCCAGCGGGGGATGGTCTCAAGCCTTCTTTTCTGTGCTTCTTCTCCTTCACAGATTGGGCACCATCCCTGAAGCCAACTCCTGAGTTATGAAAGGGACAGAACTTTCCCAGGGAGGTGTGCCCCCTTAACCTCACCCCTCCCACTCCGTTCGGAGCTAGACCCGCGCACACAACGGCTGGGAACGGATGACCCCCGGTCCTGGGCGGGGGGCGATGCACCCCACTCCGCCCCTTCCCTGCCCAGGGTCCCGGCTGAAGCTGGAGGCGGGAGGCGGTGGTGAGGCCGCCGCGCGCAGTAAGCGGGGGGGCGGGGGGGCCCGCTGGCCGCCGCTCCGATT
>NC_043709.1:66273980-66285521 GCF_006229205.1 Suricata suricatta
GATCCGCTGCCGCCGCCCCCGCCCTTCGGACCCGGCTCCGGGAGTGGGGCTCTCCGCGCGCGGACACACGGCGGCCAGGGCGCCGAGGCGGTACCTGTAGCCGAGCAATGAAGAGAGCCCGGGAGCACCGCCCGCCGCCCGCCGAGACGTTTGCTGCGCCCGGGGTGGCCGCCGCCGCCGCCGCCGCTTGAAACTCCCCAAAGTTAAGAGCCAGCGAGAGGCTGCCGCCCGCCGGGAGCAGGAGGGAAAGGAGCTCGGAAGATGCAGGAGTGACGGACACAGACAGACTCACAGACGAGAAGCCACCACCGTCGGCGGCCTAGCCCCAGAGCCCGTGAGGCTTTTCAGCTCTGTGAGTTGTTTTCTCGATGTGTGGCTTCCTATGTATTTCCGTTCGGTTGATTGTAGGATGCGTTTGTGTATTTTTGTGTCTGTTGGAGTTTAAAGAACGACGCAGGATGCACGTTAAAAAAAAAATACCGAATTTCTGATGTTGAGACGGTTGTATTGATAGATTGTGACTGTAAATGTTTGTAAGCAGGGGTAATAACCCGGGGGGGGGGCGGATTGCATTTAACAGTAAAAAGGCATCAGAGGCCCCCCAGCGTGAAACAAAACCTGCATTTCAAAAGTTATTGGAGAGAAAGCGAGGTAGGACTCTGAAAGGTTAACTGGTGGTAGTTAACTTTGCTCCCCCCCCTTTCAAATATTGATTGTTTACTAGGTTCACTGGTGGGAAGCTGAGTTGGTGGAAAGACGCCAGGAAGAGACTTGGAGGCGACCATAATGTCTTTACGTTTTCACACACTGGCCACCCCGCCTGGAATTGTCAGACCAGGCTGCAGGGAGCTGCTGTGTTTGTTGGTGATCTCGGTGACTGTGAGCCGAGGCGCCTCCGGGGTGTGCCCCACCGCTTGCATCTGTGCCACTGACATCGTGAGCTGCACCAACAAAAACCTGTCCAAGGTGCCCGGCAACCTTTTCAGACTGATGAAGAGACTGGATCTGAGTTACAACCGGATCGGGCTTCTGGATTCTGAGTGGATTCCAGTATCGTTTGTTAAGCTGAACACCTTAATCATCCGGCATAACAACATCACCAGCATTTCCGCGGGCAGTTTTTCCACAACTCCAAATCTGAAGTGTCTTGACTTATCATCCAATAGGCTGAAGACCGTGAAAAGTGCAGTGTTCCAAGAGTTGAAGGTTCTGGAAGTGCTCCTGCTATACAACAATCACATCTCCTATCTCGATCCTTCTGCTTTTGGAGGGCTCTCCCAGTTGCAAAAACTCTACTTAAGTGGAAACTTTCTGACGCAGTTTCCCATGGATTTGTATGTTGGGAGGTTCAAGCTGGCAGAACTGATGTTTCTAGATGTTTCCTATAACCAAATCCCCTCCCTGCCAATGCACTATATTAATTTAGTGCCAGGAAAACAGCTGAGAGGCATCTACCTTCATGGCAACCCATTTGTCTGTGATTGTTCCCTTTATTCATTGCTCACCTTTTGGTATCGCAGGCACTTTAGCTCGGTGATGGATTTTAAGAATGACTATACCTGCCGCCTGTGGTCTGACTCTAGGCACTCCCATCAGGTGCTTCTGCTCCAGGACAGCTTTATGAATTGCTCAGACAGTATCATCAACGGCTCCTTCCGTGCACTTGGCTTTATTCATGAGGCTCAAGTGGGGGAAAAGCTGATCATCCCCTGTGACAGCAAGACTGGCAACACGAATACCGATTTCATTTGGGTTGGTCCAGATAACAGACTGCTGGAGCCAGGTAAAGATCTGGAAAACTTTCACGTGTTCCACAATGGAAGTCTGGTTATAGAAAGTCCTCGTTTTGAGGACGCTGGTGTGTATTCCTGTATTGCAATGAACAGGCAACGCCTGTTAAATGAGACTGTGGACATCACAATAAACGTGAGCAACTTCACCGTGAGCAGATCCCATGCCCATGAGGCGTTTAACACAGCTTTTACCACTCTCGCGGCCTGCGTGGCCAGTATCGTGTTGGTACTTTTGTATCTCTATCTGACGCCCTGTCCCTGCAAGTGTAAAACCAAGAGACAACAAAATGTTCTCAACCAAAGCAATGCCCATTCATCTGTCCTCAATCCTGGCCCTGCTGGCGATGCCCCCGCTGATGAACGGAAGGCAGGTGCCGGTAAAAGAGTGGTGTTTTTGGAACCCCTGAAGGATACTGCAGCAGGGCAGAATGGGAAAGTCAGGCTCTTTCCCAGTGAGCCGGCTATAGCCGAGGGCATCCTAAAGTCCGCAAGGGTGAAATCCGACTCGGATTCAGTCAATTCAGTGTTTTCAGACACACCCTTCGTGGCCTCCACTTAATTTTGTGCCTGTATCTGTATGGTGTAGTGATTTAATCTCTCCATACTTAACTTTCTGTGCAGTCTGCAAAATAAACAGCAGGACAGAAATGGTGTCATTTTGCATTTTGAAGTGCAACCCAATGGTCTCTTTAACTGCTTAAGAGGGAATGTGGTAAAACACGCACTTTGGTTCCTCAACATGCCAGAGAAAGGTGGGGTTGTTTTCTAAACTGTAAGTTCTAGATGAAGCGGCTTGGTGTTAAACACCACTGATTAGTTCGGAGCTGGTCTGGAGGTGACATTGTCTTTTTATTCAGGATTCTTGCAAGAAAAGATACATTTCAGTGTATTTATGTTCCTTAAGAAGAGACTTTACTAGCTTGTTTAGGACCAAAGTTATTTTAAAGACAAGCATCAGTGTCCTATTTCATTTTTAAAAGATATAGAAGGAAGAACCCAACAGTTCTTATAAAGCACAAAGTAAGGTTAGATTGGGGAATAAATCAGCTAATTTCATCATTTGAGACAACAGTGAACAGACGACACTGATAAAATGTGCTGGATAATGCCACATCCCATACAGTGTTAGGTAAATAGTGCAATAAAGGTACCTTTGTGTGACTGTCTTCTTTCCATTCTGTACATTTCTTATCCGCGTACAAAATATGTTATTGAAAGTTGAAAGTCATCATTATTTGTTGCCATAAATATGTAGGTGTCCACACCAAAATGTCTGAGTAATTTCTTAAGCCTTTGTCCTAGCTGACTGATATTTGTTTATATGCTTGTGTATATGTAAATCAAATTATATGAACTATTAAATAGATTCTATTGTATTGTGCTCTGGACATTTGAATTAATGTAAATATATGTATTGTGTGAGTTGATGTTCTGTTTTACTTGGATATTTAAAAACATAAATCTAAGATGTTCGATGTGATTACACTGTTCTACTTTGTCTCAAGCACCTTCAATAGCAGATATCTCCCCACATTTTTTGGAGTTCTAGTATAAGTTTATTTTGTCAAAGGGAGAGAAAGGTTCTAAAGTGTTCTGCCCAATTTGTACCTTCCCTGTGACATTTTACTCTGATATCATTATGCACTTCAGCCAGGTTTAGAAGACCTGCTCCAATCGTATAACACAGTGAGAGCCTTGGTGACCTTGTCCTTGTTCCCAGGTCTGCTGTGAGGTGACAGAGTACTCATTCTGCACGTACGTCTCCTCAGCTATAAAATGAAGGTTTCAGACAAGGTGATATTTTAGGTTCCTTCCCACACTGGAAGGGATGATCTCTGGGTGGCCTTAGCTCCATCACAGACTTGTACTGGCTCTCAGAAACTAGCCTGTGTGGTGATGGAACACAGGAACGGGATTAGGATAGACTAGCATAGCACTGCATAGCCCAAAGGGACATTTTGGACCATCAAGTCCAGCTCTTCCCCTTCCTCAGGGATAAATGAAGCCCAGGGAAGATTGTGGGGTATCCAAGACCATGCAGGTGAATTAGTGACCAGGATGGAAGAAGCAGAGCTTGGGTACAAGAATTTTCCTGGCAAAGATAAGAGAATCAAGAATGCTTATTTTTCATAGTAGGCATGGAGAAAGAGCCAAGTACAAGACAAAAGAGTGGTCAGAAAATGGCAAGGAGAGTCGGGGCTGCATTGTCCCTGGGACTAAGAGAGAAGAGAGTTTTTGGAAAGAAGGAAATGGGCAACAGTGACAAAAACACAAAGAAGGAGGTGAAGAGGGAAGACTGGCTCTGGCAATGGTGGTTTTGGGGATGCCGTGTACATTTGGTGACAGCTTTGTACACACCAAGCCAGGCTCCCAGTGGCAGACACGGGTCGGGTTTGAGGAGGGAGTGAGTGGCCAGGATATGGACCCAGGGAATAGGATGCAGAGCCACTCCTCAATAGCATTGAAAAGTCTTTGTTACATGATTGGGTAAAACTTACCACCTCTGCCTTTAAACACAGACCTCACTAGTTAGACTGGTGCCCTAAGACCCAAAGATACTATAGGCATTCTATTTCTGTTCTTGCCATTTAAGTAATTAGGAAGAATTCTGTGATTTGTATGGCCTTTGAAGTCCTCATTCTTTCTTCCTTCATACTTGGAGAGACACCCTCAAAGATGCTGTGATTTGTTCAGCTTCATGCAGCTAGTCTGGACACAAGGAGAAAAGAAATTCTTGAGCCACTGAGCTCTCCAGCAATGGGCGGGGCTGCCTGCACGGCCATGATCTCCCTGACTTGTAAGTGCTAACCAACAGGACCATATGCCGGTCAGGAAGTTACAGAGAGGATCTCTGAATTGCACTTCTTCTGGACAGGATCCCTAGGGTCCTCAGTCCCTCTAAACTCTTGATCCTAGGAAATGTGTCGGATTCGGGCTGGAGGACATGGGCGGTGCTTGGAGGGGGGGGGCGGGTTGTAGAGCCCACTCTTGGTTGGTCCTAATACACTTCAGGGAAAGGACAGGCTGACCTGAGATCAAAACGAACATATGTACAATCAAATTGAAAACAAAAATCCTGAATACTTAAAAGCAAAGCTCTATTTTGAACAGAAGTAGGATGGCATGGTAATGACAAAGCATGGAACTGAATGATTATGATGTGGAATTCTAAGTTCTTAGGTATATCATTTTTTTCTTTTCTTTCTTTCTTTCTTTCTTTCTTCTTCTTCTTCTTTTTTTTTTTTTTTTTTTTTTTGGTAGCGGCCTGATCACATGTATTTTAAATATAGGAACAGAACTCATTTGTACCTTAAGTTTGTCCCACTCAAAATTTTATATAATTTTTCTTCCAAGTAATAATCTGGATTATGTAACTAGGTTATTCTTTTAAGATACATAGTATTTTTTATTACACAGTTTTGAAAGAAATGAATATACATTGGAGAAATCAAGCAGAGATCAGAGATAAATTTTCCTGGGCTTAGAGTATTTTTTTCACTATAGTTAGACAATACTAGTTTTATGGCAATATACCCTATAGGTAATCATGAGTTACATTTCTTAACTATACTTTTTCTTAAAGAATGGCGTAAAACATTTTCTTATTTATAATCAACTTTTGCATTAACTTAACTTTCACTGTTAGGCCTAAAAAGTTGTAAATATATTATTTTTGGCTTTTTAAAAATTATTTATTTTGAGAGAGAGAGAGAGACAGAGAAGCAGAGAGAGGAAGAGAGCCAATCCCAAGCAGGCTCCATGCCGTCAGCACTGAGTCCGACTCAGGGCTCGGTCTCACAAACCATGAGATCATAACCTGAGCTGAAATCAAGAGTCAAATGTTTAACTGACAGAGACACCTAAGTGCCCCTATTTTTTAATTTAGTTGCTTGAATTATATGCCCCCCAAAAAAGTTTTTCATTTTTCTGAATAAACACTTTTCTAAAATGTTCATCACAAGGGATGTAGGTAGAACTTACAGGGATGGAAACAAGAGAGACAGGAAGATATGTTGTCAGTCCAAATTTCAAAAAGATAATTTGATTTTGGATTGCCCTGCTCAGTACTGTTAGAACAAGATACAGCCTAAACATCCTCCAATGGCATTGTCTTTTCCTTGCCCATAAATGCTGCTTGATTATTGTCCATTTTCGTGGTATCATCTCATGTTTACCAACTGATCTAGTAATCGGTCTGACACAGGCTTCTTGATAGGATCATAAGAGAAAGGTAGATACACAAGGGTTTCCAGTAGCTACACACTCCTTCTCCACAGTCTCCAGCCGGAGATTCTGCCTGAAAAGGTTTGGGGTAAGGCCCTCGCATTTAAAAAAAAAAAATTTTTTTTTGCATAATTCTGATTCTTCCTATTTTGATGAAATATATTCTAAACTGGGACCATAGCAAATATTGTGGTTAGGACTATGTCAAAATACATTATTATTACTTGCTAATGGATTTATTAATAACAAAAAGAATTTTAGTGCTCTCTTTAAAAAATTCTAAGGTGGGGCACCTGGGTGGTTCAGTTGGTTGAGCGTCCATCGTCAGCGCAGGTCATGATCTCGTGGCTCATGAGTTCGAGCCTGCCGTTGAGCTCTGTGTGGTCAGCTCAGAGCCTGGAGCCTGCTTCAGTTTCTGTGTCTCCCTCTCTCTCTGCCTCTTCCTTGCTTGCACTTTGTCTCTCTTTCTCTCTCAAAAATAAATAAGCATTAAAAAAATTCTAAAATGTTGGAGAAACAGAGGAGTTGATTCTCTGATACTAAATGAACTCTAAATTATTGGCTGTAATTTATTATTTATATTTTCATAAATTTTAAAATATAGAATAATTACTTTGAGATGACTAAATCCTTGATTCTCTCATTTTAAAACTATTTTTTATTTGAACAGATCTGGTCTGTGACAATAAACTTTCTAACTTTCGGATTTGATTATATCATAGTAAAGTGAAGGCATATTCCAAAGATGTTGGGGTATAGATTTCATCTATAGAAAACCAAACTCCTTTGTTTTTCCAATATAATAGCATAATAGTTTTTTTAAGTTTATTTATTTATTTTGAGAGGGAGAGAGAGAGTGAGAAAGTGTGTGTGCACAAGTGGGGAAGGGGCAGAGAGAGAATCCCAAATAAGCTCTGCACAGTCAGTGCAAGGAGCCCAGTGTGGAGTTCAAACACATGAACTACAAGATCATGATCTAAGCCAGTATCAAGAGTCACTGCTCAGCTGACTGAGCCACCGAGTTGTCCTGAATAATAGTTTTTAAAGAGAACTCGAAGGTTCCTTTCACTCGGGGCATCCTGGGTGGTTCAGCCCACTGAGCATCCGACTATTGATCTAGACTCAGGTCATGACCCCAGGGTCATGGGATCGAGACCTATAACACACTGAGCATGGAGTCTGCTTGGGATTCTCTCTTTTTCTCCCGCTGCTCCTCTCTCTGCTCGTTCTCTCTCTAATGGAAAATAAAAGTTTTCTTTCACAGTTCTCGTATGACTCTGCCCAAGAGCTAATCCCCAAAGCCCTATTTTTTATCTTTTATAATAAAGTTAGTGTGGAAAGGTTATCATTAGTTTGCCCTTGCAAGCATTATTGTGTAGTAGTATATTAAAAAGTGGAGCTAAAAACTCATATAATAACCTCTTGAATAATTTAGAGGACTCAGTAAAGGACCATTGTTACTTGTGGATAGATTCCAGGGAGGAGTGCCCTTTGATAGTGAGGACCAGAGCAGAAAGGGTATGGAAACACAGGCCCTTTGTAAGTTATAAAATGTGACATATACAGTATTTATACTGGCTTAGTTTTTTAAGTACTTACTAAGTACCAGACGCACTGTGACAGGTGGTAGTTATTATCATTCCTTATCACAGAAGTACTGAAGAAAGGGGCAGTACTCCACTCCATTACAGAGAGGTAAAAGGCTCATAAAGGATGGATGATTTTCCCAGATAACTTGGCTAATCAATCATTTTTTTGTGTTTATTTATTTTTGAGAGAGAGAGACAGACAGACAGACAGAGGGCAAGTAGGAGAGGGACAGAGAGAGAGGGAGACACAGAATTCAAAGCAAGCTCTAGGCTCCAAGCTGTTAGCATAGAGCCTGACGCAGGCAGGATTCAAACTCACGAACCGAGAGCTAATCAGGCATTTTTACCATGAGTGTCATTTAAAAGATACCTCTGCACAATAGTCCTATAGACGTTCTACCAATAGAATGACTTTGTAAAGCATAGGTCATAGGTAAATTTTCCATAAATGTAAGAGTGAATGGATTAGTGCCCAAATCCAATCTAGGAGAAGATGAACTCAAGGGCAGGAGATCATAAGTCCTTCAAACATAATGAAGGTAGAATTTTTTTCCCCTGTAAAACACAATATGTCACAAGTAGCAAAATTGGAAATCTATTTAAGGTTCAGGTTTAATAGACAAGGCCTCCTCCGGTCTACTGAGCCTTTTCAGTCTGGTTATCCTTCACACATGAAATTGCTTCATATGTAAAAAGGAAAAATATCCATTTTATCATTATCAATGACATATTTAAGATATTTAAATGAATAAATGATTCAACTCAATTTTTTAAATTAAAAATGACCCAAATTTACAGAGAAAATAGTCTTATTGGAGAGAATATCTGAGAGTTTGTTTAAAATTTCTAGAAGAGTAAGGACAATTCAAAGCCAGGGATACTCTTCCAACTAATTTTAAAATTAGATTTCTCAAGGGGCACCTGGGTGGCTCTGCCAGTTAAGCATCTGATTTCCGCTCAGGTCATGATCTCCCAGTTCATGGGCTTGAGCCCTGCATGGGGCTCTGAGCTGATAACTTGGAGCCTGGAGTCTGCTTCAGATTCTGTCTCTCTCTCTCTCTCTCTCTCTCTCTCTCTCTCTCTCTGCCGCTCTTCTGTTCATGTTCTGTCTCTCTCTCAAAAATAAATAAAAATATTTTTTAAAAATTTTAATTAGATTTCTCAAAATAATTTTTAAAAATTATTTCACAAGACAGCCTCAGTAATTTATCTGATTAAATATCTCTATTAGGTAATATGTTAGCAGGTCATCAAATATATTCTCAGAGAATTTTGTAGTGTCTGTAACTTAGTGTCATAGAATCAAGTATAATGGGATTAAGGGTCAAATCCTTGGTGATGAGTGGCCAGTTATTGCCAAGAAAAGATGGTTGAGCATGGTTAGATACTATGGAGGCCATAAATGTTGTGTAATAACTACTCTCTCCCCTTATTGGAGATTACAGAACAACTGAAAGAATAAACATTATTAAACTAATTCAAGAGTAAGAGTTGATGGGCTGTCTGGGTGGCTCAGCTGAGCATCTGACTTTTGATTTCAGCTCAGGTCATGATCCCAGGCTGGAATTGAGCCCTGACTCAGGATTCCACGCATGGAGCCTGCTTAGGATTCTCTCTCTCAGGATTCTTGCTCCCTCTCCCTCTGCCCATCTCCCCTCCTCACACAATCTCTCTCTCTCTCTCTCTCTCTCTCTCTCTCTCTCTTTCTCTTTCTTCCTGAAAAATTTAAAAAAAAAGTAAGAGTTGATTTGTCTATTCCAGACTATTCTGGCAAATAAGAGGGGAGAAAAGGAAGATCATTGGCAGAGACCTTGCTTTGACCAACTGGACTAATACAGCACAGGCATGAACACTAGACAACTATATCATAGCTATCCTAAACCTTGTGTTAGCAGGGACCCTGACCTTCAAAAAGCTCATATGGTAAGGAGGTAGTGCAAGCTAGCCAATAGCACTCTAAAACGAATATCAGGGATTCTATTTAAAATGCTACTGCCAATCTATGATCACTTTAAATCAAATCTAGAGTTTAAAGAGACCTAAAAATTTCACACTCGTTCTCTCTCTACACTTGCACCTCCAAACCTTGCCCCCACCACAGTTAGGATGAATGTGTCCTAGCCACGACATGAGGAATAGAAATAATAACAGCAACAACAATAATAGTAACAATAGTAACATTTTTATATGTAAGCTCCATGCTTAGGGCTTTACATATTTTTTCTCAGTCCTATGAGGAAGGTATTATTTTTATATCCATTAACCTCAGATGGAAGAACTGAGGCTTAGGAATGGTAGGTTATTTGCCTACAGAACATAAAGAAGTCAGGATTTTAATCCAGTTTTGTCTGGATCCATCCAGAACCCAGTCTCTTAATGTCTACACTGTACCATTGTACTATATTACTGCTCCCAAGTTTTGAAGAGAGACAGAAATATGATTTCGTCACGAGGCAAGTGTGCCGATATAGAAATGCCCAGAGACGGAAAGGTCAGGGCAAGTTTCCCAGAAAAAGTGGTGGCTGAGTGGAGACTGCAAGGAGGTCTGTGTGTTTAGAGAAATCTCGTTTGTTTCTCACGGCTGGATGTGTAGACGTGATGGAAGGTGAGACTGTGAATGTAGCCTGGTCCCTGGGGATTCGACCGAAGCAGTTGTCAGAAACCAGGGCAGCAGTGCCCTCAGAATTGCCTTTTAACGGGGCCCTTTGGCAGCTTGATCCCGAGGCTTTAGGTTGGGGTCCAATTTGAACCTGCCTCATTTCACATTCCACTCTGCACTGAAAATGTAGTCCTTTTTCATAGCTCCTCAAGGAGAAAACATACTAAATTGACTCATGTAAATGCTCATAGCATACTTCGCTAGGCGAAAGGAGAAATATTAGCTTCTTTTGTGTAACAATGTAGGCTTAACATGGTAATGATGGAATAATCCCACTTAATTCAGTTATCACTCTATAGACCAAGGAATGTCTTAGAGCTAATGTTTATCCAAGCCTGGCTGTAATTAAATTTATGCTGCTAGCCTAGATATTGATTTGACTAAGTTGGTTTTGTAAGAGTGAATGATTTGGGTGGGAAGAGACAGAAAGATGTGATTTTCAAGCAGGGTCGGGGAGCAGGGTGGGGGGAAGAAGCCACATCAGACTGACCTGTGGAATTAAATTACAACCATTCAGGCTGCTTGATGAGCATTTGTGTGCATTTTTGCCCCAGCTCTGCCTGGTTAAATACTTCTTAAAAGCATTCATGCTTGAGTGAATCTTTCTTAACGTCTAGATTGTACAGAGCTATTGTGCTAAGTGTTTTTTTTAATTTTTTTTCAACTTTATTCCTTTTCCTTGCCTGAGGAGGAAAAATAATGAAAGACCTGTGATGGGAAAGCCTAAAAGAAGTTGTTTGCTTTTATTTGTTCTCCATTTTTAAAATATTCATCCTTAATTACAACCTTAGGGAAGCCTTCAGCTCTCAATCTGACCTACTTCCAATCAGTGGAAAACATAACAACTATCTCCCCTATGCAACCATTTATAATAACGTTGACTTTTTCCTAAAACCCAGAGGAAATGTAGTTCTTGATTCTGGGCCAAGTTTTTCAGGAGCTATTGATATTAATAAATCTTATTCACATAAGGATTCAGTTGAAAATCATATCACTAATTATTATATATAATTTGTAATAAGGACCTTAAAAATGACCTTCATTAACTACCTAGAATAGAGTGATTTGATTGACAAATATGTTATTCCTTTTTTTTTTTTTGTCTTGTTTAACTCATTAACCTTAAGCATCTTGGGAATCTGGCAGGGGATTTGAAAATGAAATCCTATGCAGCCTTGCACAGGGTCTGAGATTTTCCTGAAAAAGTAGACTCAGGCACTGCTCTTTAGGGACTTTTCTGCATCTAATAATGAGGTGGCTGACTAACTCCCCTGCT
>NC_043709.1:66285621-66306933 GCF_006229205.1 Suricata suricatta
ACACAAATTTTTGTAGCAATTTTTTTGTCTTTAAATAATGGGACTCTTGGGGCTTCTGGGTGACTCAGTTGGCTAAGTGTTGAACTTCTGTTCAGGTCATGATCTCACACATCATGGGTTCAAGCCCCATGTTGGCTCTGTGCTGACAGCTCAGAGTCTGGAGCCTGTTTCGGATTCTGTGTTTCCTCTCTCTCTGCCCCTCCCTCTCCACTCATACTCTCTCTCTCTCTCTCTCTCTCTCTCTCTCTCTCTCTCTCTCTCTCTCTCAGAAATAAATAAACATTAAAAATAAGAATAAGAATAATTTAAATAATGGTACTGTTTTTCCTAATTTTTTTTCATATTCTTAATGGTTAAATCACTTTTTGAAAATAAGATAATCTTAGAAAAACATTGATATCCATTCTAAAATTAAACATTTAAAACAAGGACTGGCTTTGGTGAAATATTACAGTGCTAATGGTTTTCTTTCTAAAACATTTCTCCAGGTCAATCTATATTAGTGATTTTCATATCAAGATATTAAAATTGCAGCCTTTAAAATGATTTCTATCTGCCCCTTCAGCTCTTCCCTCCCAACCTCTCTCCTGGCTTCTCTTCTGGCATTGCTATGACATTGAGTTTTCAGTCTTCTGCAATATTGTGTATGGCCTGTCACCTAATAATAATAATTAAAATAATTTCTTTCACTTCACATTTAACTTTACTAAACTGTGTTAGTCTGAAGTAGGGAAATGAGATGCAGAACTTAATTTTCCTCTTGCATAAAATACATTTAATGATACAACTTTTCAGGACTACATTTAAAATTCTCCTTAGATTGGCTCCAGGCAATTTTTCAAGTGCTCACCCCCACAATTCTTCTATCTAAAGAATGCATTCTACTGTGGCCTACTCATGGTCCTTAATGAGGCACCAAGAATGTACTCCACAGCACGTTCCAATAATTGATAGTTTATTGGTCTTAAAAGACCTGGCAAAAATTTCACTTCTATGAAGCCATCTTTGACCTCATTTATTTGATCATAGGTGAAAGCAAGATTTTCTGAACTAGTTCTGACCTAAGCCATCCTTAAAAGATCCTTTTGGATCAGGGGAGGGATATTCAATTTGCATCTGGAAAAAAAAAAAAAAACACCCTGTGGTAGTGATGTTGAATTGGGTTAGGTGTGGAGAAGGCAGGAATGGAAGGAGGGAAACCAAATGGAGTCATTTACAGCAGCCTGGGAGCAAGAGTAGGGAAGGTTTGTAGAGAAATTAAAGATGCACAATTTTTAGGACTTCACTGATTGAAACTAGACAAGTCATTACATGCACGAGCATTACAGGAGAACAAAGAAGGGTGGCAGAGCTGAGTGTCCAGAAACGTTTTCCTAAGGATGGAATAACCCAAGACAAGCCTTGAAGAATGAGTTTGTATATGAAGTGGAGAGGGAGGAAGGGAATTCTGTGCACTTGGAGGGAGTAGCGTGGTAAAGACTGAGAGGCTAGAGAGAATGTGGTGCATCCAGTGAGTTGCAAATATAGTAGTTTGGTTTTTCCAGAACTACAGTTAGGATTGGATAGGAGTAGGAACTCTAGAGAAGTGAAGTTGAGAAGGTAAGCAAACCTTCTTGTACCACTCCAAGTCTTTCACTCTTATTTTGAAAGCTAGGAGGTCAGCCTATAAATGAATTTAGCAGCTACAGTGATATGATTTGTATTCGAAGGGTAGCAAAATATGCCCCCCAAAATGCCACTTTGGCATAAGAATTATTCTAAGCTGAAGGCAATTAAGAGGAAGCAGATATAAGAAAAGCTCTCTGTCTTCGTTTTATTTGCCTAAAAGCAGAGTGTGAATTTCTCAAGATGGTTACCTTCCTCTCCCTACCAGGAAGGACAGAAGGTCATTACAAGAGATAGCTCTAGACTCTTATCAGCCCGGGGACACTAACAAACTTCAGTAAACTTTATGTAACAAACTGTACTAACCAGCCTTTATCTCCCATTAGCTGTCCCATATATTTACCTTCCCACTATTTGTTGCCCTAGAAACTCAGTCTTTTTCCTTTCACTTCTCTAAAAATTATTGTTCTTCTGTTAAGATGCTATATAATTATGACCAAATTCTAACCTCTCTTTTGAATTAGTCATCACTGAATAGTCCCATGTGTATGCACGATGCACTTATTAATGGGCTTTTGTTTTTCTCTTGTTAACCTGTCTTTTGTCACTCTGATTTGCAAGACCTCAGGAATAAACCTAAGATAGGTAAAAGGGAAATGATTTTTCTTCCCCTATGTAATTAGAAAGAGCTTTCTGATTGCAGTGAGGAGGGAGTAACAGATACTTAGGGTACTGTAAGAGTAAGTAAGAGATCCAAGTAAATGATGACCATCATCCAAGTAAGAGATGATGAAGGCATGAATTGAGATATGGTAATGGAGATAGAGAAGGGGATGCAGTTGGGAGACGTCAAGATTCTGAGATTGATGAGATTAGTGTCTGATTTGATGGAGGAAGGTGGAAAAGAGCATCAAGACTTACTTTCTGACCTATATCTTGGGTGGTCAGTAAAGGATGGAGCCATTTTCTATGATGAGGAATATGTTGAAGGGAGAAGAAAATGGCTTTCATCTTGGACATGTTGAGACTGAGTATCTTGTGGGGCATCAGAGAAGGAATGTCCAGTACAAAGATGGATGAAGATGCCTGGAGCTCAGAAAAAGGAGCTGAGCCAGACATTTAAATTTTGTTGGTCATTCAGCATTTAGTTAGTGGTTCAAACCATGGGAGTAGATAAAACAAATCAGAGACTACGTATTAAGAGAAGAGAAGAGGATAGAGCAATGGAGACGGCAACATTTCAGTAGTTGGAAGAGGAGGAACTAAGGGAAGAGTCACAGTGAAGAAGGAGAGTCACTGATGCCAAATGAACAAAAGGTGATGGTGTCCAGCAGGGTCAAATGTGTTATAGAGACTTAGGAAGAAAAAGCCTGGAAATACTCACTGGATTTAGAAACAGGTGACCTTGGCATGAGTAGTTAAGTGGAAGAGGAAGACATATGGCAGTGGGTTGAGGAACGCATAAGAAATGAGTAAGTGCAGGCATCTCTTTCAAGAAGTGTGGATATGAGGGAAGGAAAACAAAAGATAGAGGCTGAACTATGTAGGGGGAGTGCAGAACCAAGAGAGGGCTGTTGAAATCAGAAGGCGTGGGCATATTTAAATGCTGGTATGAAAAAGTCAGCAGAGAAGAGAAGGAAGATCTAGCTAAGACAGGGCATAAAGAATGAAATAAAGGCATGAGATAGTAGAAAGGAAGGAGGTTAGGACAAGAAGAGGGAAAGAAGGAAGAAGGGAAAGAGGGAAGACAGGCAGGCAATGAGTACACAAGGGAAACAGAAGAGGGAAGAACAAGAAGGTAGGAAAGAGCACAAACAGGATCTGGAGGACTGGGTAGGAAGTTGAAGGACTCTTTGACTGAAGATCTCAAGTTCTCTGTAATAGAAAAGGAGGTCATTTGATGAGATTGAGAGGAAATAATATATGGCAAAGGAGCTTAAAGAAAGTGAAGATTTGAAGTAATTGTGGGTGTCAAGGAGGAAAAAAATTTCCTCTATCCTCTTAGGTTCTGTCTACTGGGTTCTGAGGATTAAACTGACAAATGACAGATTCACAGAAGAAAACACAAATGTTTATTCACATATACACAGTAGCCCCTCTTATTTGCAGTTTCCCTTTCTAAGCTTTTAGTTCCCCATGGGCAACCACAGTCTGGAAACAGATGATGCTCCCTCTGACATCTCATCAGAAGGCCAATAGTAGCCTAACCCTGCATCAGAGTGCCAGTATCATTTACTTCATGTCATCACGTAGGCATTTTATTCTCTCACATCGCAAGAAAGCTGAGTGCAGTACAATAAGATTTTAAGAGAAAGACCACATTCATTTTATTACAGTATGTTATAATGGTCTGTTTTACTATTAGTTATTGAGGTGAATTTCTTACTGTGCCTAATCTATAAATTAAACTTTATCGTAAGTATGTATGTATGGGAAAAACAGCATATCAAAGCTTCAGTACTATCATGGTTTCAAGCACATATTGGGCATCTTGGAATATTGCCCTTGTGGAAAAAGGAGTCTCATGTACATAGAAGTTTACAGAGAATGTGACTTAAGGAGATGGTTGGAATTTGGGGCTTATATGCTATCTTAATAGGGGAAGAAAAAGGAGAAAGTGGCACTTGGGAAAACAAATGACTTTTAAGAAAGATAAACGAACACCCAGGAGAACAGATGGAAGAGATGATAGTTTTGTAACAAAGTCTGTTTAGGTAATGGGTTACCCTGGTGCTGATTTCTTGTCTTCCATGATAGGAGTCGATCCTGCCCCCAGGAAGTGGATTTATGACAGTTGAGTTCTTTTGGGAGGCTCTGCTTTCAAGCAGATAAGGAGAGTTTAGAAAAAAGAAAAACCTCTTTTTGTATCTGGTGATTCTCAAATGCTTTCAGCTCAAAATGATTTTTATACCACAGTGGCATATTCTGGATCCTTTCATGGAAAATAAGGGACAAAAATGAATAGGGAAATTAAAAGTTGAAGACAATGACATGTGTATACATTTGTGTGATTTTTTTTTCCAGCAGTACCCAGCAGGGTAGGTGCAGGAATAATGGAAGTGGACCCTAGGATTGATCCATGTTTAGTTTCTCCAAACTGGGTTGATGGAAGGAAGGACAGTGGTCAAGGCAATCAAGGTATTAGTTATCCCAAGAATGATTAAGCAAAGGGACCATTGAGAATAAGATGGTGTTATAGACTGAATGTTTGTGGTCCCCTAAAATTCATATGTTTAAACCCTAACCCTATATTTGGAGATGGGACATCTAAGGAAGTGAGGGAAGTTTAATGAGGTCATGGGGTGGGACCCTGTCTAATAGGATTAGTGTCCTTATAAGAAGAGACACCAGAGAGCTCTCTCTTTCTCTCTCTCCATATGAGAGAAATGGAAAGGCCATGTGAGGCCATATGAGGACATAGCAAGAAGGTGACCATCCAAAAACCAGAACGAGAATTCTCACCAGGAGCTGAATCAGCCAAAACCTTGATCTTGGACTTCTAGCCCCTGAACTATAAGAAATAAATTTTTGTTGTTTAATACACCTAGTTCTTGGAATTTTGTTATGGCAGCTTGGGCTGACTAGTGCAGATGAATAGGGATGGAAGGTCAGTCAGACAGACCATGACAGAAAAGTGGTAAGAATTCTTGAGGTTGTTGAAGAACATGGAAGTGGCTGCATTGCAGCTAAAGGAAGCTGTGAGCCAGAGTGGCTATTGGCATTTATGATTGTCAAGGAAAAGAAGCTCTAGGGGATGACAAGCTCCAGGATTGTCATTAAATGTCACTAAAAGGAACGTGGTTATGAAGGTTAATGAGCTGAAAAATAATTGTGAAGCTAAGGCTTTTGAAGGGTCATCCATGCAGTCATAGGAGCCATCGAGGGTGATGACAGGACCTGAGATGAGAAGGAGGTATGAGTCAGGAAAAGCAATGCTTGCTGCTGTAACAAGAACCCCCAGATTTTTGTGAGTTACCAAAATAAGGCTTTGTTTCTCTTTCATGTCATGGCCTGGTAGTTGTCCTGGGCGCTGTCCTCCAAGCAGAACCTTAGGGACTGGGACTCCTATGTGTATAACTACCATCTGGGGTTATTAATTTCCAAATCTAACCCTAATACAAAACAAAAAAAGAAAAGCACAAGAAAAGGACTACCATCCCATTTATGAATATAGATTTAAAATTTTAAATAAAATGCCAGCAGTAATAAAAGGAAATACAGCATGGCCCAGTAGAGTTTATTTTAGGAATGAAAGAGAGGTTATATCTATGTGGGCCTGGCTTAACTGGATGGCATGGAAACATTGCTTTGCTCAACTTTCTGCAGCTCATCCAAACATTCGTATATCATAAAGTCAGAAATACTGGTCCTCCACTTCAGCAATCAACAGTGAGATAAATCTGTGAAGACACTCTGTAAATTGAAATGCACTCTGTAGGAGTGAGGAATTTTTTGAGAACACAGGGCCCCATGCTGGGTTCTGTTTAGGACAAGAATTTTAAGGCATGATTTCTCTTCTCCTGGATCTTACCATCTGATTGGGAAAGATAAGCCATAAAAAGATGCACACAACATCAGGTGATGAAAGCCTAAAAGATGGACAGACTATGTTTAGAGTTGAGAAGGAGATAAGATAATCTTCCAGGCTTTGTCTGTGGCAGAGAAAGCAAATCATCTCATTTTTTCCCTCCTAAGCACAGGAAGAATGCCTTTCCCAGCTCCCCTTGCTTCTAGGGGATAACACTTTAGGTAGAAGTGATTGATATCACCATTAGTCTTGACCTTAAATATCCCACTGGTTTCCATCCTCTCTCTTTCCTCTATTCATGCAAAGAATAAGCAAAAGAGTCAATGTGCTTTTATTCTCCTATTTTCTTAATCTATTTATTCAAACAATATTTATTTTTTTTCCAATTTTTTTAATGTCTTTTATTTATTTTTGAGAGACAGAGAGAGACAGTGCAAGCAGGGGAGGGTCAGAGAGAGGGGGAGACACAGAATCTGAAGCAGGCTCCAGGCTCTGAGCTAGCTGTCAGCACAGAGCCCAACGCGGGGCTCGAATCCACTAACTGTGAGATCATGACCTGAGCCGAAGCCAGCTGCTTAACCGACTGAGCCACCCAATTGCCCCTCAAACAATATTTATTATGTGGCCATTATATGCCAGACACTGTGTCCTTATGGGGCTTACACTCTAGTTGATTGGTGAACTATAGAAATTTTTCCTTTTTTTCCCTTTTTTATATTTATAGTACCATGCTGTATTTACTAAAAAAAAATCTGATCTGTGCAGTTAAAACCCATCTTGTTCAACTGTATATTTAAAAAAATTTTAATTTCAACACAATTAACATACAGTTATATTAGTTTCTGGTACACAATATAGTGGTTCAACAGTTCTGTACGTTACTCAGTGCTCATCACCGTAAGGAAACACTCACTCCCCTTCACCTCCGTCACCCGCCCTCCCATCCCCCTCCCTCTGGTAGCCATATGTCAGAGGGTTTTTTGTTTGTTTCTTTTTCTTTCTTTCTTTGTTTTGTTTCTTAAATTACACATGTGAGTGAAAACATATGGTATTTGTCTTTCTCTGACTGACTTAGTCACTTAACATTACATTTTCTAGGTCCGTCCATGTCAGTGCAAAAGGCAAGATTTCATTCTTTTTTATGGCTGAGTAATATTCCAGTGTGTGTGTGTGTGTGTGTGTGTGTGTGTGTGTGTGTGTGTGTGTACTACTTCTTTATCCATTCACCTGTACATGGACACTTGGATTGTTTCCATAATTTGGCTATTATAAATAATACTGCAATAAACATAGGAGTGCATATATATTTCTTCAAATTAGCATTTTCATATTCTTTGGGTAAATACCAAGTAGTGGAATTAATAGATCATATGGTAATTATATTTTTAATTTTTTGAGGAACTTCCACACTGTTTTCCACAGTGGTTGTACTAGTTTGTATTTCTACCATAGTGCAGGAGGGTTTTTCTTTTCTCTGTAACCTCACCAACGCTTCTTGTTTCTTGTGTTGTTGATTTTAGACATTCTGACAGATGTGAGGTGATATCTCATTGTGGTTTTGATTTGCATTTACCTGATAATGAATGATATTGAGCATCTTTTCATGTGTCTATTGGCCATCTTGTGTCTTCTTTGGAGATATGTCTGTTCATGTCTTCTGCTCATTTTTAATTGGATTATTTATTTTGATGTTAAACTGTATAAGTTCTTTATATACTTTGGATACTACCCTGTTATTGGATATGCCATTTGCACATACCCTCTCCCATTCAGTAGGTTGTCTTTTTGATTTATTGACTGCTTCCTTTGCTGTGCAAAAGCTTTTTATTTTGATGTAGTCCCAAAAGCTTGTTTTTGCTTTTGTTTCCCTTGCTTCAGGAGACATATCCAGAAAATAATGTTGCTCAGCTGATGTCAGAGAAATTACTACCTATTCTCTCTTCTAGGACTTTTATGGTTTCCTGTCTCACATTTAGGTCTTTAGTCCATTTTGAGATTATTTTTGTGTATGGTGTAAAAATGTGGTCCAGTTTCATTCTTTTGTATGTTGCTGTCCAATTGGTCCAACACCATTTTTTGAAGAGACCATCTTTCTCCCATTGCATGGTCTTGCCTCCTTTGTTGAAGATTAATTGGCCATATGATCCTGGGTTTATATCTGGGATATCTAATCTTTTCTATTGATTTATGAGTCTGTTTTTGTGCCAATACCATATTGTTTTTGATTACTATAGCTTTATAGTATATCTTGAAACCTGAGGGAATGATACCTCCAGTTTTGTTGTTCTTTTTCAGCATTGCTTTGGGTACTCATAGTCTTTGTGATTTCATACAAATTTTAGGATTATTTGTCCTGGTTCCATGAAAAATGCTGTTGGTATTTTTGTGGGGATTGCATTAAATCTGTAGATTGTTTTGGGTAGTATGGACATTTTAATAATGTTGCTTCTCGTAAAACATGAGAATGGGCCATTTTGTTTTACTATTTCAAAAGCCACCTATTGAATTTATTAATTCAACCAATTTCATGTTTTTGAATTTATGAATGTCTCTCTTTGGCTTTATTGTTTTATTGTTTGCCTTTCCTTAATTTGTTTTGTCACTTTTTAAAATTCCATGCATTGGCTTATTTCTCATTTTCTCTTGTTGAATGATTAAAGTGTTCAAACGTACAATGAAATCATGTCATGTGTACATTTAAAGTTTGTTAAGCTAACTGAATATTCCTTCATGAGCATTCCTCAGTATTACCAATCCCATGACTTACATGGTGGATGCAGCCAAATCAGAAAAACATCTGCAGGAGTGCCAGAACCTGAAGATAGAACACTTGAGTGATTTTAAAGTTTACTCAACCACTGACAAAGACATGAAACCAATTATTTGTTTAAAAAAGTCAGTAAGATCAGGACACTGTATGGGCAATTATAAGTATTTTCAAGACATATTTTTACTATACATGATTTTCACTTTATGTTCTTATTTTAGAGCCCATCCACGTTATTAATTTTCTTTGTAGCTATTACTGTCTCTTGTGTGTTTGCAGGTCTAACATTCTGGTTATTATTAGCCTAAATATAATTTACTATGGTTTTGATTTCTTTCACTTTATGAGTTGATATAAAATGTCACTTCACTTGATACCTTGTTTCAGGAAAATTACACATTCTAAGAAGTGTTAAGCACTCCTCTGGTTTCTAAATATAATTGATCACACACACACACACACACACACACACACATGCACACAACTTTATAAAGTATCACATTTACTTTTATTAGTCTGCTCTAGGAATGCTAGAATATGAGTCACTGACTTATGCATTTTATCCACTCAGACCGCCAGTATAAATGTCCAGCAGGAAAGCAGGATAATCAGAATGCTACAGAAATCCCTTGTCCCACCCATGCTTATGGCAACCTAATCCTCATTCCCCTCTTAATCAAAGCTATTTGGCCCCCTGCCTGGGTGGCTCAGTCAGTTAAGCCTCTGACTTCGGCTCAGGTCAGATCTCACGTTTGTGAGTTCGAGCCCCGCATCGGGCTCTGTGCTGACAGCTAGCTCAGAGCCTGGGGCCTGCTTCTGGTTCTGTGACTCCTTCTCTCTATTTTCCTCCCCCTCTTATGCTCTGTCTCTCTCTGTATCAAAACTAAATAAAACATTTAAAAAAATTTAAAAAAAGCTATTTGGCCCCCAAAAGGGATTAGGAATAAGAATGGGCTTGCTTATGATGAGGCTTAACTAAGAGCCAAAGAGCAGAGGCCACTGGGAAATCAGGGCAGTGGCCTGACACATGGTAGGCAATTAGCACATTTTTTGTAAATTACCCAATAAGTGAACTCTAATTTCAAATCACGTGATCTTTCTCTCCCAGTGCTGTTTTGAGGCTCAAATGAGAACCATGTGAAAGAGCTTTGTACACTGCCATGCTAGATGTCACAACTAGTATTTTTGTCACACTGTGGTGGGTATGGGGGGGGTGCTCCATATTCCATGTAATCCTAGGGCACAATTGTTCACAGAGCCATGAGATGTAGACAGCCCAACTCTTACTCAGCAAAACCTCTTGGTAGATACATTTTAGATGGGAAAGAAGGGTTCCTGCTGAATCTCTCAATTCATCCAAAGCACATTAAAAGATTTTGTTCTTGTTACTCTGTAAGATTCTCCAGATTTAACCTTTCCTTTACTTATCTAAGGTGGCTGAGAAAGTGGGAAAGGAGGAGGTCAGATTTGAGTAGCATCAGGGTCTTGCCCATCCTCTGTCCCCTCCACCCCCACCAGTTACAGATAGGGCTGCAGAAAATGTTTATTTCTGCATTCCTTTACTCGAATCAGGTTTTCAGAATGCAACCAGTGGATCAACATTCTACCATGGAAGAATTATGATTTGTGCCTTTGTTTTTCTTAACATTTTAGGACTTATTATCTCCTGTGACATGATCCCATGAAAATAACTGACACCAATTCAGCAGTTACCTTTACCAAGCCCCATTCTTGTTGCTTCATGTGAGGTAGATATGATAATTATCTCCACTTTATACATGAGCAAATTGAAGCATAGGGAGGCTGAGGCACTTTGCCCAGCTAACAAAGCTAAGTTAGGAAGCCTCATGGTTAGGTTTTAAGATGTGTACTCTTTTTCTAAAAGTTTTATTATGTTTTTTTTATTTATTTTTGAGAGACAGAGACAGTGCAAGCAGGGGAGGGTCAGAGAGTGAAGGAGACACAGAATCTGAAGACAGGCTCCAGGCTCTGAGCTATCAGCACAGAGCCCAATGCAGGGCTCAAATCCACGAACCATGAGATCATGACCTGAGTCAAAGTTGGACGCTTAACCAACTGAGCCACCCAGGTGCCCCTGAGATGTGTACTCTTAACCATGGAACTATCCTACTCTTAAGAAATGGAGCTGTTTTTCCAAATTTCTTCATTGCAGCTAGATTACTTGTGGAGTTTTACACCTAATTCTGTATTTGGCTTCATATTGAAGGCACTGATTGTTTTCAAATCACCAAAAGGGTTCCTAGTAATTGACATTGTGTAAGTAGTAAAGTCTGATATGCAATACGGATACTCTAACAACTCGTGTGCCATAACTGCAACTAACTGAGGCATGGCTTTCTGCACAGCTGAAATTGTGTAGCCAAAGTTTCTTTTAAGGGAATCATGACAATTTTCAGAGTAGATAATCATAGTCTTTAGAACTTGAAAAGAGACCTTACAGAAGACCTTGCTCAGCCTCTCAGAGGCTTAGTGACTTGTCCAAAGCTTCACTAGTGGAGCTAGAATTTGAATCCAAGGGTTTGCAATTCCCTGCTCCAAGCACAGAGCTCTTTATACAAAGATTTTTCCACTTCACAGTAAAATTTGATTTTCTTTTCAGCCCCCTTCCAGGACCTTCAGTATTAAAGAGTTAAAAATAACAGATATTTCTCTTGTTGTGAGCTTAGCAAAATTAATAAAAGAACTTCCCCAGGCCCTCAATTACTTTATTGGACTATGTAACTTTTCTAAGTTCCTTCTGTTGGTGATCAAATAAAAATTTCAGGTATGTGTCAAGAAGGCAAAAGATCTAAGATTTACCAACCTGCAAACTAACTAGTTCACCTGCTATAGTCTCATGGATGCTGGTAGAAGACACAAGAGTCATGTCAGAGACAAAGAACAGTTTACTATTCACAGCACCAGTAGTAGTTGGAATAGTAGCATTTGTGGACCAGTTACCTAAGCCCCAACTTCCAAAGGACAACAGGAGAAGGCCTGATACCTTCACACACAGCAGGCTGTGTTACACAAGAGGCACTTGGACGTGAATCTTATAATGGATAGTAAGCACACCTGTTCTTCCCTCCAGGGCATTATATTTATTATACTGGACAGCAAACATGCTGGTCCCTTTCTCCAGTGAGAAACACTATCTCTGTCTGTCAAGGTTGTTCTCTATATAAACATCCTTGAAAAGTAGTTCATAACCAAAGGTAGCCAGTGCCTCTGTTTGCAAGATGCAAAGAGTCACCAAGAGACTATAGGTCTGAGATCCATGGAGAATTGTCTCCCAACAGCATGAAAACCAGCCATATTCAAGTCACTGAATGTCACGTAAAAGTGCCTAAAGTAACTGAAGTACTTGATAATTAGACATCAATTTCAATATTGTTTCAGTAAAGCTTTGCAGCAAGAAAGCTGATTTTTGACCCAGTCCAGCAAAAATGACTCAATACTAATGAGAGCATTCTGATATTGTTTTTTAATTATGGGAATACATTTTTTCCCTAAGTATCTCATTCTTTCAAAAAAGGAAAAGCATTTTCTTCTGCACATAAGTACATATGAAATATTTTCTTGTTTGGGAAGTGACGTGAGGGGACCAGTCGGTGGTAACCCAGTGGCTTAGCAGCTGCATGAGCAGCGTGCATGTTCATGTCCAGGATGGCACGGGCGTGGTGTTGCCATGCTGAAATACACAAATAACCCCCATCGTGATACTTGTTTATGTTGACACAATTTTTCTTAATGATAAGAGAGGAGACACTATATAAGTATTAAAAGTTTATGCACACTATGTAAATGGTTTTATGACTGGAATTTTTGCCATTTATGCAATAACTTCTTTTCTTTTTCCTTGTTATAAATAATACCAGCTACCATTTGTCATGTTCTTACTATTGAGACACTTTGCATATTTTATCTTATTTGAATTTTTCTTTTTTTTTTTAAGTTTGTTTACTTTTGAGAGAGACAGAGACAGCGTGAGTGGGGGAGGGCAGAGAGAGAAAGGCAGAAAGAGAGAATCCGAAGCAGGCTCCAGGTGCTGAGCTGTCAGCACAGAGCCCAACACGGGACTCAAACCCACCAACGGTGAGATCACGACGTGAACTGAAGTTGGGCAGTTAACCAATTGAGCCACCCAGACTCCCCTGACCCATTTGAATTTTAATATGAAGAAACAGAGACACACACAGCTACAGAGAGAAGAGCCAGGATTCAGATCCACCTGCTTGGAAAGCTGGTATATGTCTCATACATTACTGTTCCCTAGGCCACCACTTGGCCCGGGGGATGGATTTCCAATGAGGCCTTGAAGCCATGCCCTCCATGCTGCTAGGTTATTGCCTTAGTCCCCTTCACTGGGGCATGTTGGCATTCTCAGCAGTGCTTGCTTCTCCACAACCTAGGAATCTCACAGACTGTGAGAGGTGGAAGGGATCCCAGGAGTCTCCATTCTACACCATCCCCATGGATGCCCATCTGTTCTCTGCTTTAGGGCTTTTATGGTTGGGAGCACATATAATTAGAAAGTTTAAAGATCTTGCTCTATTCTGTCACTTTCTATTTTGTACCCACTGTTCTAAGTCTGATCTTCAGTCTACCTCCTCTTCTAGAATGACCTCTCATAAATTCCAAGAAAAATCTTTCCAGTGAAGCATGCTGAAGAAAGGACCATAATCTAGCAGGTTTATAAAGTTATGTATTTAAATATATTGTTAAATATTAGGATATTGTCACTCAGTTCTGAAGTCCTGATTAAGGCTAAATCATGCCAATAAATCACTCTAACTCATTTGCCCCTGGAAGGATTTGGAGCCAACTTAATGAAATGCTTACTGGTGCTGATCCATTTCCTATTATGCATCTAACAAAGTTATTAAAGTTCCTATTTCAGCAGAAAGCCAATACTGAATAAATGTTAGATAAGCATTTTTAAACACTTCACAGAGACATTGTCATTTTTATTTACATTTACACATTAAAACTATCCAGCAGGCTTGATAGATGTTCTGATAAGTGATCGTTCTCCCCCAAAGACTCCATCAGTAGCTGTTAGCATTCTCTCTTTTGTGGCCGTTAGCTTCTGACCCCTCCACTCTTTCCAAGTGAGTGTTTTTCAAAACCATATCACTTCAAATATCCTTCATTTCCTCAGATCCAGAAAAAGTATTAGGACGTTCAAAAGTCTCATTTAGGAAAGTTGGTTTTTCTTTTATGGCTCAGAATTATATCAGGCATTGTTGTTGTGTTGTATTTTTTTTTTTTTTTGTATTTCAGGCAGTTGTAGTGGATTGAATAGTGCCCCTAAAAATTCATGTCCACTCAAAGCCTCAGAATGTGACCTTTTTGGAAATTTGTAGATGTAATTAGTTAAGGATCTCAGCCTGAATTTAGTCTGGATCCTGAATCCTATGACTGGTGTTTTCATAAGAAGAGGAGAGGATGCCTACCAGGAGACCGATAAAAGGAAATATGGAGACAGAGGCAGAAATTGGAGATACGTATCTACAAGCAAAGAAACACCAAGCATTGTCCGCAATCATCAGAAACTAGTAGAGAAGCATGGGATAATTCTTCTCTCAACAGCAACTTTTCTGACACCTTATTTCAGAATTTTGGCCCCCAAAACTCTGAAAGAATAAATATCTATGATTTTAAACCACCAAGTTTTCAGTAATTTGCTACAGCATCTTAGGAAACCGACGCAGCAGTGTGTAGTAATCAAATACATTAAGAAAAGTCAAATAGATCAGATGCAAGATGTTACAGATCTGGAAATATGCTGCTGCTAGTATTGCTTTAATTTAAAAACATTATTCTTCATGAAGAGCCTGTGAAGACAAAGGGGCTGGTTGACTTGTTCCCTGTTATTCTTCACAGCTCTGATCTCACTGTAGAGAAGTGATTTGTCTTTCCCAAGGCCCTTCTTTTTTCTCAGTTGAAGCTCTGTGTCCTAGTAGGGGGACTGGCACACAGTAAGTCATAGTAAGGGCTCAACAGATGGGCATACATGGTTACATGGTGCCCCTAGTATAGTCTTTTATGCTCTTATTTTACTTGCATGAAGTGTCTTCCATTTTTAGAAGTGCCCATTTGGACAAAAAGTTACGTAGTCTTCCTATCAATAGCTACTTATTACATAAAGGGAGCAGATGATTTTGAAGATTCTGTTATGAGTCTATTTGACAAAATGGCAGAACTAATGTCTTTCCCTCTCTTTACTGGTTTTTATTGTAAAATTCACATTTATAGTTAATACATCCAGAGTGATCATATCACAGTGAGTCAGATCATGTGTTTTCACTGCTTTAAATCTTTCCATGCCTTCTTATCTTACTCAGAATAACAGCCAAATGATCTGACCCATTTCTTCCGCAATCCACTGCCTGGGGCCTGGCCCAACTGTCCTCCATGTGGATGCACAAACACATACATATGTTTCTGAGTCAGAGGATTTGCATTCATTGCTGGTAAACATGTGTCAACATTTGAGTAATAGAGCTAAGGCAGTATTAGGACTAGACTCAAAGAATAGGCTCAAAAATATCTATAACAGAAATAAGAAGATAGAAAATTAATGACCTAAGATTAAAACTCAGCAGTAACAAACTCCCAAATCATCCCACAGACAGTAAAATAAAGAAAATAATAATGATAAATTCATAAATTAATGAAATGAAAAATTCTGTAAAGATGATCAACACAAAAGTGGTTATTTGAGAAGACTAAACATTCTAGCAATTTTGATCAAGAAAAAGGGAGGAGGCATAAGTAAATACAAGGTATAAAGAAGAGCAAGCTCTATTAGGGAGATGTGAATAAAATATGCAAGTTATGACAATGATTTTGAAAACATTGATAAAATAGTTATTTTAAGAAAAATATAACCAATATATGACTCAAGAAAGATTCTTAAAAGCTATTTTTAAATGCAAAAATACTAGCATTCATTAATGATAAGTTGGTGGTCAAAAACTATCCCTCCCCAGAAGGCATCAGCTCTGGAAAGTTTCAAAGTGAATTTACCAAAATTTTAAGGAAACTTTTATTTTATATAAACCTTTATAGAAAAAGAGAGAAATTAATTTATTTTATATATTTAGTACAGTCTTGATAATAACAGAAGAGTAATTCAAGACAAAAATTGTAGGCCAAGTATACTTATGAACACTATTTTATAAAAATATTTGCAAATCAAATCCAGCAACATACAAAACTAAAAAAATGCTAAATGTTCAACACCAGAAGCCTATCATTACAATTCACAGCATTCACATTGTGAAGAGAAAAGTTACATGCTAATCTTAATAGATGTAAGAAAAAAGCATTAATGAAATTAGAAGAAACACTTATTTTTTAGATTTAAAAAAAAACCCTTCACACATTCTAACAACTATTAAAGGACAAATTCTACCAAATATTTATCAAATAATAATTCCAATTGGATAAAAGCCCTTTTTAATTCTAAAAAAAGTGGGAACCTCATTTCATGAAGTTAGCATAATTTTGGTACCCAAACTAGACAAAGATGCCAGCCCAAAATATGCCACTTTGACTCAAGGACTATTTTGAGCTCCAGATGCTTGAAAAACAGCAAATGTAAGAAGGACACTCTGACCTTTCTTTTTCTTTCTAAAAGCCTGAGATAAATTCCCATGTGAAAGGTGTCTCTCTGTATCAAAAGGAAGAAAGATTTTTATCATCAGAGAGGAGGAGTCAAGGCAGAGAGAAGTCTGCACAGACATTGCTACAATAATTCTTATCTTTCTTTAGTCTCTCCACATATTTTTTAAAAAATTTGTTTTAATGTCTTTTATTTATTTTTTGAGAGACAGAGAGAGACAGTGCAAGCAGGGGAGGGTCAGAGAGAGAGGGAGATACAGAATCTGAAGCAGGCTCCAGGCTCTGAGCTAGCTGTCAGCACATTGTCTGATGTGGGGCTCGAACCCACAAACCATGAGATCATGACCTGAGCCGAGGCTGGATGCTTAACCACCTGAGCCACCCAGGCACCCCAAGACTCTCCACATATTTTAGTTACTATTCCATGACCAGCTACTCTTTGTTCAACCCAGTATCTAACCACTTAGGCCTCATCACTTCTCTGGGTCTCCATTTTCCTATGGGACTCTCAGGTACATGCAAATCTGTGTGTGCTTTTCCTGCCTTTCCCTTTTCATTTGTTTCATGATAATTTAATTTTCAGCCCAGCCAGACCCCTAAGTGGGTAGAGGTAAAATTCTCCCTCCCCTATAGCAATAATCAATAGAAATTTTACAGCCTCATCTCACTCATGAATATAGGTATAAAAATTCTAAACAAAATCTCATAAAACCAGATACCATAATCTAAAAAAGCAAATAATTTATGATCAAGTTGAATTCATTCTAGGAATACAAAGTTAATTGAGTGTGAGAAGATAAAATTATATTATTCGTCTCATATGAAGTAAAGATTCAGAACTTGCCTCAAAAGAGGTCTGGTCTTTGTCCTGTCGCCTCTAAGCCTTTGCACTGCCACACCTGGTAGGAGTGCTTTTGTTTGCCCGGGAGCTTTGGGTAACTGTAATCGAAAGTATGATTTAGAGTGGTGGCTGGCTACATCAAAAAGAACAACAATGTGATTAGGGGTGGGCACTTTGAGTCATGCCTGGAAGAACTGGTGACTAGAGATTAAAATCGGCCACGTGGGCAGTCCATCATGCCTGTGTAATGGAGCCTCAGTAAAAACTCTGGACACGGGGCTCAGGTGAGCTTCCCTGGCTGACAATCCCTTGTGCATATTGTCACTCATTGAAACTGGAAGAGAAATGTACCCGTGTGTCCATGCGAAGAGAAGACAGAGGCTCCATGTTTGGTATGTCTTGGACTCTGCTTTCTCTCCTTGACTGATTTTAAACTACCCTAAAATCATCAAATCAATAGAATGATTTTAATTTTTCTGAAAACCCAATGATATGCTGATTTTTAAATTTATATAGAATAGTGAAGGGCCAGGAAAAAACAAGACACTTCTGAAGAAGCTGAGGTCTTGTATAACCTATGTCAAGATTTATCATAAAGTTGGAGTAGTTAAAACATTGTGTTATGGCCCAGGGATTGATCAATGGAATAGATTAGAGAGTTCAGTAATAATAGACCTACATACATGTAGACAACATCAGTGTTAAGGAGAGAAGATCCAAGGATGAAGAGAGAGGAAGGATGGGAAAATGGTTGAAAGACCAATAAAGAAATCATTGATCTCTGTATACCTTCGACCAGGGCCCAAAACTACTTCCCTTAATAAGGAATGGGGGTCATCAAGTGTGGCCCAAGTCACAGTTCAGTTTTCACATCAAAGACGAGGATCAGTAATATAACATGCGGGGTCCACCACAAAATGAAATTGCAGGACCTTGGTCGAAACATCATTAATCATTTCAAGGAGGTGACCAGAATATTAATCCAAGTGCAAGGCCCTTCTAAGCTTGGGGTCTTCTTGACTGCACACGTCACATTCCCAGGAAGCCAGCTCTACCACAAATATTCTACAGGTCTCTCTGCAGTGCAAATTCTGGATAATGGATTGTTAGGAATCACATATATGTTGTTATCAACTTTGTGGGTTTCAGCTAATGTGAAAATTCTGTTTTCACTTAACAACCATACACAATATTCTCTGGAATTAGCGGCAAAGAACTTTCTACATTTTCTCCTGTTCCATTAACTCAAACATACTTCTAATTCAATACTTCACTTAAACATTTCACTCAAAGTAGTTGCAGGGGTATACCCTAGTTCTGAGCATTGAGGAGAGTACTTTACATTTTCATTTGCCCTAATAAACTTTCTATTGCTTGACATTTTCCTGGGGCTTTCATTTTCAAACTTGAAATATTACTAGAACATTTCACCAAGGCAATGCTGATTTTATTTTATGTTGCTCTATTTTTTGCCATTAAAAAATGAATAAATCAATGTCCAGTGTTATAGAGATTATGATATATTAATGTGAATAATAATAATGTGCATAAAAATTGATTTTCTAGAATTGAGAACAGTTGAACCATACTCCAAATTAGTCTTTATAAAATTTAAAAAATATAATCTACTTTAAAAAAGATATTTTGAAATATATAAATCTATAGAACCTTTCACTACATTATATAAATCTTCCAAAGACTGACTGACTGCATTTTTATTTAATATAATGCTTCTACTTCATCAGTGGGCCCTATATATAAAGTTATAGTTGGAGTTAAAATATTTATAGGTGTGTGGTAGTTTGTTATAGCCAGATAGTGCTTCTGGGGACATTTGGGGTAAAATCTATTGTAGAGTCAAATTTCACATCAAATGAAGAATTCAGCTCACTCTCAGAGAAGTGTTTAATTAAAAAAATTTTTTTTAAATGTTCATTTATTTTTGAGAGAGAGACAGAGCACAAGCAGGGGAGGGGCAGAGAGAGAGGGAGACACAGAATCTGAAGCAGGCTCCAGGCTCTGAGCTAGCCGTCAGCACAGAGCCCGACGCGGGGCTCCAACCCACAAGCTGCGAGATCATGACATGAAATGGACTGGACACTAAACTGACTGAGCAACTCAGGCACCCTGAGAAGTGTTTAAAAGAAAAACTATACTTGTTTTTTGTTGTTTTTTTTTTGCACAGTTACTCTTAAAATGCTACAGATTTTATCATCGAATCATTTGATTTCAGGTCAAATCTTATTGCAAGTTTTTTTCACAGGAGATGTACCTGAAGCCACAGGCATTTTTAAGGAGCTAGGGTGAGGTCATCTCCAGTTGCTATTATTAGTTGGCCCCTGTTGTGAATGAGTTTGACAGCATCATAATCGTTTATCTGAAAATGTGAGCCAACGGTTGTCCCTTCAAGAAAAATTCAATTTGCAATTTACATTTTCCACATTCCCTTTCTGCCAGCTAACAAATCAACTGTTCAGCCCCCAAAGACACTTCTAATGAAAAAAGAAACAGCCTTAAGCCTCCTTCAGAATGATCACATTTAGCAGCCAACAGAGAAAAATTGGGCTTTATGACTGAGGGCGGAGTTGATGTGTGGGGATAGGGAAAGAATTTAGGAAAATCCAAAGACCCGCAGAAAACCGGTAAGCTTTCCAATGTCAGAGGTTGGTCCCAAGAATTCTAGTTAAACATGGTGTTGCTTTACTATCACCAAGTCTTTTAGCCTAAGGGCTGGCATACCTGCTCCCTGCTCCCTCAAATTCCATGTCTGTCAATCAGCCACTTTCCTATCATGTTTCTCTTTCACCTTTTGTGTGATTTTCCAGGAATTTTGATGTTATAAAACAGCTTACTGGACATTTGAATAGCCTCTTTTGTGATTTGCTCTTATTCATTTTTGTATTGGGTTATCTTTTGTTCTGATTAATTTGTAGACATTATTTACTTTCTCCTGATAACCTGTTGGCTGTCCTTTGTGTTGTAAAGATTTTCTTCTACTCTGAACTTCCTTCTTCATACTTTAAGGATCTCTTGGTGAGTGGAAGTTACTAACTTCAAAGTAGTGAAATACGTGATTTGTACTTTTTATAGTTTGTGTTTTTTAGGTTCCATTTTAAAAGTCTTTCCCTATTCTAAAATTGTGGAGGGGCACCTGGGTGGCTCAGATGGTTAAGCATCGAACTTTGGCTCAGGTCATGATCTCACAGTCCTTGAGTTCAAGCCCCGTGTCAGGATCTGTGCTGACAGCTCAGAGCCTGGAGCCTGATTTGGATTCTGTGTCTCCCTCTCTCTCTCTCTCTGCCCCTCCCTTGCTCATGCTCTGTCTGTCTCTCTCAAAAGTAAAATAAACATTAAAACTGTGGAAATATTCTACTATATCTTCTTGAAGTTCTTCCCTTTTTTGTATTATGATTGAAAATAAATCTCAAATTAATATCTGCTTATGACTTAAGGTGGGAGTTAAGTTTCTTTTTATATGAATATTTAATTGTCCCAATGTTATTTATTGAAGAGATTCTCCCCACACTTCTATAATACTACCTTTCTCATAAATCAAGTGTCCACATAAGGTTGTCTCTTGTGACTCTTCCTATTTCATTGTTCTATTTTTCTCTCCTTCTCTTCACTTGTGCCAATATCATAGCAATTGTAGCTTCATAGTCTTGCTCATCAGAAATTCAGATTTGCTTTTCTATAAAAAATTGTCTTGGGGAGCCTGGCTGACCCCTGATTTCAGCTCAGGTCATGATCCCGGGGTGGTGAGATTGATCCTGCAGCCCTGCATTGGGCTCCACACTGAGCGTGAAGCCTGCTTAAGATTTGTTGGGAGCCGCCGAGCTTTTGGCGGCCTCAGGCAAGGATATTCGCTCTCCAGGAAGCAACCAAAAAACAAGATTTACATCTGGAGGCTGGAGAGTGCCATTTCCTGGTCCAAGATTTTGG
>NC_043709.1:66307033-66420657 GCF_006229205.1 Suricata suricatta
CATGATCCCGGGGTGGTGAGATTGATCCTGCAGCCCTGCATTGGGCTCCACACTGAGCGTGAAGCCTGCTTAAGATTTGTTGGGAGCCGCCGAGCTTTTGGCGGCCTCAGGCAAGGATATTCGCTCTCCAGGAAGCAACCAAAAAACAAGATTTACATCTGGAGGCTGGAGAGTGCCATTTCCTGGTCCAAGATTTTGGCGACGGTCATGCTGGGCCAGACGTAGAATGGCCAAGGTGCACAAAAGATCAAACCGCATTTTGGATTATTCAGCGCTAAGCTTCCCCTCCCCAGCATTGCAGACGTTAGTCTGCACGCTTCCTTTTGATGCTGTGTGCAGAGTTTCAGTTTCGGTTTTAATCATTTAACTCTGTTACCTGGCAACCAACCTGGGTCAGTTCCTCGCCCCAAACCATATATAAGATAGAGTGTTTTCTGGAAAGAGAAGAAGAAGAGGAAGAAGAATAAAAGAGAGGCTTGATCGGATTCCGTGTGCTGTCTTCACTCTCTGCGCCCCCTTTCCTGCCCTTTCTCTCCCTCCCTCAGGAAAAGAACCCACCAGGATTCTCCGCCCTGCCGTCCGGGTGGATGAGACAGGTACCGCCCAACGCCGGGGACAAGCACGCTGGGACCTGGCTTCGGCTAAGACAAAGATTCTTTCCTTCCCTCTGCCCTTCTCCCCTGTTTCTATGCTTTCTCTCTAAATAAATAAATAAATAGTCTTAATTATTCTTCGTCTTTAGATTTCTAACTAAATTTTAAATCAGCTTGTCAAGTTTCATTAAAAAAATAAGCAGAGGGAGTTTGCATTAAGTATATGGATCCATCTGGGAAGAATTATTCTTTACAGGTCAGATTCCTATAATCCATAAATATGGTACTTCTCATCAATTACTTATTTATTTTTATTAATAATATTTTATAGCTGTTTGCACTGAGGCCTTACATGTCTATTGCTTGTTAGATTTATTCTTTGATATTTTTGAAGTTATTTTATTTTTTTTAAAGTTATTTAATTTTTAAATTTTACTTATTTATTTATTTTGAGAGAGAAGGCATGAGCAGGGTAGGGGCAGAGACAGAGAGAGAATCCTAAGCAGGCACTATGCATGCTCAGTGTGAAGACTGATGGGGAAAGAGAGCTCAGTCTCACAACTGTGAGATCATGACCTGCGCTGAAATCAGGAATTAGATGCTTAACCAACTGACACCCAGATGCCCCTGAAGTCATTTTAAATGGTACCATATTGATTGTTTTGTTGTTTGCATATAGATATTTAAATAATTTTAAAATATCGTTTGTAGTAACTTTCCTTAAATCACTTGTTAATTTTTTAATATTAGCTGTAGGTTCTCTCCATTTTCTACTTAAACAATCATATCATCTATCAATAATGATGTTTTACTTCTTCATTTCCAGTAATTATGCAATTAAAAAAATTTTCATTTCGTAACGCATTGGTGAGGACCTTCATGTCCTTCAATGGTATATGTTGAATAAAAGTGGTAATAAAATCCTTGTCTTGCTATGAGTCTCAAAAAGAAAACTTTCAACAATCTACCATTAAGCATGACATTCATCAAAAGTTGTTTTGTAAATGTCCTTTATTCAGTTAAGAAAGGTCCCTTGCAGTCCTTATAGTGTTTCTTTTTTTAAGTTATGAGGGGATATTGAGTTTTCTAAATGTTTTTTTCTGCAACTATTAAGATGATATGTGATTTTTCTCTTTCATTCTATTGATGTGATGAATTACATTGATTGATTTTTCCCATGTAAGACCAAAATTCAAAATTGTATTTTTGGAACAAACCCAATTTAGTCATAAGATATTCTTTTTTTTACACTAGAATATAAGGTTCATGAATGCAGGTCTGTTTTGTTCACTGCTGTGTTCACATGGCATATTTGTTGAATGAATGAATCCCTCAGGATTTTGACACTCTTTACTCTGCCTGTGAATAGAGAGCCCTGGGCCCCTGGTACCCGGGCTGGGGCTATTTTTCCTTTCTGCAGAGGGGTCACACTCCCCAGTACTGGCCACCATATGCACTCCCGTTTTCTAAAGAGCATATACCAAATAACTCGTATCTCCTCCTCTCATGGGCAGCTCTGCCTCCTTCCCTGTGTCCCCATTCCTTCTGTGTGGTGCCGGGACCCCTCACATTCTCAGTCTGGGGTTCAGCAGATCCATGAGCCCCTTGCTCACTGGTCTCCAGTGCACTCTTACAATTGGCACAGACACCTCAGGGCCAGACAAGGGACAGGAAGACAAGGTGAAGAGACTGCGACTGATCTTGGTTATCTTCCTGAAGATAATGCTGAAAATCTGATACTCTGGAAGAACTCTAACCTGTTGCGTAAAACTTACCCTTGAAAGTGGCCTCTGAGTCCACTGGAAGAGCAGAGACCTATACATCTTTCATCAGGAATCATGAAACAAGAAGGGCCAGATAACAAATACACAAATACTTATTTCCTTTATTATGAAACATAAGAAATGTTTTCAAATGTTAAGCAATTTATTTCCAAACATCTTAAAGTTAATGAGAAAAAAGTCTCATTTTTAAAGAATCAATGTACCATGAAGTTAACAAGCTAATTTGGAACCAAAATGACATGAGCTATATTATAGTTTCTTTACTGGTGACATTGTGATTCTAGTTGTAAAAAACTAAAATCCATAAATGAAACACTTGAATTTAAGGTGGTTTAGAAGGTTACAGAGCTCTTCATGACTTGACTTCTTCCCATTCCTCTCTTCCCCATGAACTTTTGCCCTAGTTTGTAATTCATTCCAGTTCTCCAACAAGTCAGGTTTCTTTTTTTTTTAATGCTTTATATATTTTTGATATAGAGAGAGACTGAGCATGAGAGGGGGAGGGACAGACAGAGAAGGAGACACAGAAGCAGAAGCAGGCTTCAGGCTCTGAGCTAGCTGTCAGCACAGAGCCTGGAGTGGGGCTTGAACCCACGAATATGAGATCTGACCTGAGCCGAACTTGGAGGCTTAACCGACTGAGCCAGTCAGGCGCCCCCAACAATTCAGGTTTTTATGACCCTACATGTACATCACACACACACACACACACACACACACACCTTCTACTTGGAACACTCTTTCCCGCCAAGTTTTTGTCTAGCTAACTTCAACCCTTCAAAGGGCTTAAATATCAACTCCTCCTAGAAGTGACAGTCCCCTCCTCCACCCTCAAAACGGGAACCATGACTAGAATATACTCCTATAGTACCTTAAATGTTTCCTATAATATCCTCATCAAGTTTTATTTCTTTGCTTGTCTTCCCTAGAAACTGTAAACTTTTAGGGGAGGGACCATGCTATCTTGCTCATCAGGAGTAGTCAGTATATATAACAAGAGTTCAAGGAATACATCAGGAGTATATCAGGGGTTCAAGGAATACTTATTGAATAAATGAATGAACAATTAAAATCTGAAACTTCCTTACATTTCTGAGTTATTAGTGCTAACCATGTTATCTTTCTAAGCTGACATAGAGCTGGCTACAAGACCCTAGTGTCTGTAATCAGAAGAGTTCCTAAGAATATAATTTCCCCTAAGCGGTAATGTAGATTAAGGATATAATATAGATGAGGAGACATGAGTTACCAGGAAGAGCCTCTGTCCAGTGCCCACTGAGAGCAGACTGCTTAGGTTTGAATTCCCACTCTACTGCTAACTATTCTTGTGACCTTGGACAGGGGACTTAATTTTTGTGTCGCTTAATACCTCTCATAAGGTGATGGTTGAAGGACTAAAGAAACTTAATATAGTGCCCGGCAAGTAATGAGTGCCTAATGAATGCCATTTACTTGTTTGACAGCAGGCTAGGGGCTATTTGGAGTGCCTGGCATTCCCAGGAAATTGAGGAAGAGGGTTCCCTTGGGAGGGAACATTCAGTTCATTAGTAAAGAGGCAGTGGGGATACCAGGGAAAGAGTGAAGTTTCAGTCACCTCAACTGAAAGTGGAGTTAGGGCTGCTGAGTCCCCTGTAGTCTAAAATAGATGCTGCGATAGGGCAAACCTACTTAGGGAGACACAGTGACTCTTCTGTAAATGTCTAGTTCCATCCTGAAAGACTAAACGTAAGGAGGAAATTCTCACAAAGAGGAACTTCCTTGTTCATCCTCTTATTCCAGGGAAATATTTTGGAAGAGCAATAACCATAGACATTATTGGGGATTTCTGCTGGTCTTTCCCTGCCAGTGTTCAGATTAACTAGAGAAGACGGTGGTTCCTTGAGTGGGGGAGAAAGAACAATGGAGAGCTTTGAAGTGTGTGAGTGTGCTCTGGACCTTGGGTTGGCTCGCCTAATTCCCACCCCAAGCCCCTCCTCATCAGCTACCTCCCAGCCAGGGGTGGCCTGTACTGCATTTCTGATGGAAGAGACATAAGAGAACATTTAGCGGCTGGGGCCTCTGGAAAAGTTTGTGTGTGTTTTTGTTGTTGTTGTTGTTGCTTTTTGATTGTTTGGTCTTGTTTTGTTTGCTTTGTTTTTGCTTTTGTAAGGATCAGGGACCAGCGTCAATAGGCCACTTGGGCATCTTGGTTCTTGTGAATTAAGTTACTTGGGAAAGAGCCAATGTAAGAATACTTGGACCCCACCCCACACCTTTGTCACCAGAAAAGCAGGAAATAAACCCCCATTTGAAACATACCTTCCCCATACCAGGAGATAAAGAGACGTCCTTACACCCGAGATAGGACATTCTAGGAAATTCGGAGCTGAGAAGACTGTGTAAATAAACCTGGTGCTCTTGCTAATTAGCTACCACAGCCTAAATTCTGCTTTGAATGTCAGACTAGTAGAAGCTCCCAAATGTGGGTTTTCTCTGTCTTGTCAATTCCTCACAGATCCATTGTCTCTTGGCCTCAAAAGTATTTAAAAATGCCTGTGTTTGGTCATTTTTTGGAATCTCACTTCATTATTGGATCTCCATGCATACATAATTGAAATGTTGGTTTTTCTCATATTAATCTTGCCTGCCAATTTGATTGTTAGGCCAGCTAGAAGAACCTTGAAAGGTAGAACAAAAATTTTCCCCCTCAATACTTTCCAGATAAAAAAAGAGACAGAATGGACTGGCATACCTCCTTCTGCTCTTTGTTCTACCCCCTCCTCTTTGCCTTAAAAGGAAATGCCTCCACGCTAAGGATGGTAGAGGGGAAGACAGAGAGGCTGGGTCCCTGATGACATCAGGGAGCTCCTGTTCCAGCTCATCTGGACTGCCCACCTCTGCCCTCATTATCTGACACAAATAGACCCCTTTTTGTTCAGGTGAGTGTTTGTTGGGTTTTCTTGCCTTTGAATGCACTCCCAATAAATTAGCTGCCACCCAAAGTTGTAGACCATGTCTGCCTCCGTTGCAATACTTACTTCACTGCCTTGTAATCACTAGTCTTGATTCACTTCTACTAGGCCTGAATTCCTTGAGGGTGGGGATCTGGGATTTTTTTTTTTTTTTTTCTGCAGCATATGGTAGACACTCAGGAGATGTTTGATGAGTGAATCCATTTCATTTGCTGTATTATGAGTAGAGAGTTGCTGATCAGGAACTGGTGCTCTGGAAGGATTTCTCCAGATTTCTGGTCCACCAGGGGTAGGGTGGTGCTTCTATAAAGAAATTGGGGTTAACTGGAAAGAAATGAGGGGTCATGAGCCATCAAAAACAAAAAAACTTCTGGGGTTTCCTTTATTTCTGGGTGCATTATGACAAAAACAAATAAAGTATGCTAATACATATAAAAATTCAGACACTTTTACCAGATAATGAAAACATATGCTCTTCTCAGACATAGAATTAACCTTAATAGGAGAAGGAGTGACAGGAACAACAAAACAGAGAAAAGGGCAAAATCATTTTTCTCCCCTTATTATCATGGCTGCTCACTCATGAGTTGCACCTTTCTTTTGCCAGGAAAAATCCAGGCATTTGTATTTTAAAGACCCTGGAGCCATGACTGATTAAGAAATGCCCACTCTTGACCTTATCGGCTTCATTCGGGGAATGCTCACCCCATGCCTCACTGCGCAGATGTGCTCACAAAAGGTTACTGCTCAGAGCTCTGACTTTCTCCTCTGGCCTTCTCCTGTCCCTGAGGCTGATTTAATTTCCTTCAACATCATGACGCTCCTGAGCCAATTTATCCAGAGCCTTTCTGTCCTTTGCATTTCAGCTGCCCACTTCATAGGGTAGTTTCTATTTTAAAATGCTTATGTAACAACTTTGGGTCTGCTGGGGTCTTTTGATTCTTGAAGATTTTTAATCAGATGGGCTTGAATGCCCATTTCATGCCCTGTGGAAAATCCAATATCTTCTCCAAGATTTCTCGTCATTCCCAGGAGCCTCAGGGCCAGCTCTGTGGACACTGCTGGCCCCCACTTCCCAGCGCTGGGGAGTTGGTGCTTTCCAGCCTGGACTTGCGCGGACTCCTCGTCTCGACTGTGGCATCCACATACAGTGGAACTCAGGGCCTTTACTTAATTTGTGTTTCTGTTTTGAATAAGCCAACTAATTTACAGAACTACATGTGACCTCCTCCTTCTAAGTAACTGCCAGACCTCTTTAGTGGATGTATATAAAGCACCTCTCCTATGCCTGGGACACTTTGATGACTGAGTAAAGTAGGTTATTGGGAGGTATTGTGACCAAGAGCCACAGTCCCTGACCCTGCAGGGCAGCAGACAGGCCAGCAGGGAGAGCAGTGCAGGGTAGAATACTGTGGAACAGGAGAGCCAGGAACACTCTGCATACACTGCCCAAGCATATGTTTGCAAAAGATTCTGCGTAGTTTCTTGTCTCTTGTGCAGATCAACTGAGTTGCGCCTCACTGAAATTCCCTATTTCTCATAAATTGATTCCTTCAGTACAAAATTCCTGCTTGGAAGTTCTAACAATCAGGCCAACACTGAACCACAAGCCCCTCATATATGAATACCTGTAAAAATTACTTACATGGAAGATAAGTTGGTTATTATGGTATAATATCAGAAAGAAACAAATGCCGCTACACTAGAAAAAAGGAACTTGATTCTCTTGAACAATCAAGTTGACACAGGGTAGATCTTACGCATTTGTGTGAATTATTATCTTTTCCTAGTTTTTACTCATGAACAAATGACGAGATTTTTTTAATTCTGCTTCTTGCCTGTGTGTTCATAACAGCGCGTGTTGATCACACCCTTTGGGACAGCTTCTGGATTTAAGGTGGGCTTTAGCGTCCTCTAGTGGCTTCTGGAAAATTAAATACTAAACATTCAATTGAATAAAAGGAAAAAAATCCTTCCTTTAAATTTGTTACGTATGAGCTCTTAGAAACTGTAAAGACAGATATTGGAAAGCTTGTAGCTCATACATATCCTTTTTCTTCTTCCAAAATGAAATATGTTATCATATCTGCATTCCCAAAATAGCTACATATGAAAATCATTTCTCATTTAAGAATAATAATGGAGAGATCTAATATTTTTATATTTAGAATTAGCATGTTTCACTTGTGCAACCGCACTTTGTTAAGACATATTTTACCTTTTTAGTTGGCACATTCGAATAATATGGACATAGTAATGACCCACGTGAGTTCTAGGATTTTCAAGGAAATGATATTTTGGCATCCTGTGGACTGGTTGTTGGGTTTTAATCTATCCTGACAACTAAAATAACTTTCTGGCACCAACTTTTGTGCCTTTCTATAATGTCCATTTTGAAAGAAATCAGCATAGGGTCGTTCTCACATTTAAGTGGTGTTGATGATTTAATGGTGTTGTTTAGACTCCTCTCAATGCAAAATTCCTGAGCTGTCAGAAGCTGGCTCCCCAAATACCACCAAAGCAACTGGTGCCAAGACAAATTCGAGTTTACCACTTACTTCAGTAAGGATAAACACCACCTTGCATGAGTTTGATGCCTTGGAGTGGGGAAAGCCTAGGACGGAATTTGTTGAGACTTGGAAGTATGATTTAAGGTAGGTCTTTCAAAATGGGGCTTGGAACTGGGGCAGTTCATGGCACAACAGCCCACGACTGGTAGAAACATCAAGGCAGGAGTTCAAAGAATGTTAGGTTCAAACTCTCTGTTTCAATATTTTTTGTTGAAGAGTCAATAAGTCTATTAGGAAGTTCCTGTAATAAACAGTAAAGCCATTTGCCTGAGGAGAACACTCCTGGAAATATAAAACCGTGCTGATGAAGACAAGGGAAGAGCCACATCATGCTAACTAATGTAGGTAGTAGGTGTGATTTTGGTTCTTGGTGCCCAGGCTGAGTATGAGAGTAGATAGTTTCAGTTTTAACAACATTCCACAATTAAGAAGTCTTTACAGTGTCAAAGCAATATTTCCTGTTAAACATACAAATACTGAGAAGAACAATACATAAATCTGTAGTGTTTCTCCCTTTAGAATGACTGTATTTTAGGATTTTGAAGGAGAGCAGAAGCATGCCAGTTTGGCACATTGATTAGTCTGGTTCGTTTTGTTTTGTTTTAATTGAGGTGTAATCGACACGTAACAGTCTATTGGTTTCAGGTGTACAACATAATGATTAGATATTTGTATCCGTTGTGAAATCGTCACCACAATAAGTCTAGTTACCACCTGTCACCACGCATAGTTGCATGTTGATTATTCTGAAGAAACGTTGAAGAAACATTACTTGAGAAACAAAATAGCGGGACCCTCTATTGTCTCCCTGAAAGCAGGAGATAAAGTTCCTCCGTGAAAGTTACCCTCCCCTGAGGGTGGAAGCCATCCTTATCGCCAGAAACCAGAGATTTAGGGCAAAGAAAGCTGTATAAACAAAGCTGTTCCTTCACTAATTTACTACTCTGAGCCTAAACCTCTTTGTCTTGTCAATTCTTTATAAATGTATTGTTTCCTTGCCTAAAAGGTATAAAAGCTTCCTGCTTTTGTCACTTCTTTAAATCTCATTTTTATGGGGCTCTCATGCATATGAAATTTGTTTTTCTCCTGGTAATCTGTCTTCTGTCAATTTAACTATTAGACCAGCTAAAGAACCTAGAAGGGAAAAAAAGAAGTTTTACCTTCCCTCTACCATTGCTTTCTATCAGCACATTTAAATGGAAACAATTCTCTGAAGGAGCAGACACAGTTTTGACAAGCTTTGATCATGGTGTCAGCTACGAAAGAAAATCTCAAGTGTAGAAAATTGGCAGGTGGGTAGGATGCTGTGATTCAGGATTACAAGGCTGCCGTGCAAGACACAATGGACTCCCCAACCTAATGTTTTGTGCATAGTAAACAATATTGTGAAAGAAGCATTAAAGAAAAGACAAAACATTGACTCCAGTGTTTGAGGGTTTACCCTCGTCTCACCAATTCAGAATTCAGTGTTCCCTGGGAGGCACGTGGCGGTTAGAGCTACCAGGACCCCTGACATCTGACATGATGACTCATTCTAGTCTATCGACCCCGTTTGTGCAGTAAGCATGCTTCTTCCAGTCTTAAGCCAGCCGTGGTCTTAAAAGAGAGAAAGTGTAAGGTGTCAAAGAAAAACTGCATCAAACTCTTGTAAAAAATGCAAGACTGATTTATTCAAGCCACTGCAGTAGAGGAGAGGGACTTCAGTACAGAACTGAAATCAACTCTAGCAACGGCAAGAGCTGCTGGGGATTTATAGCCAAGGGGGACAGGGAGGGGACCTGGGGATGGAAAAGGATTGAGACTTGATTAGATATCAGAGGTAGAAGAAGAGGAACATGATTAGGTATCCCAAATTGCAGGATTCTCTTCATAAATATTTGCATTTCTGGGATCCTGTGGTAGGGGAAGGCCTATGGTCAACTGGCCTAGCAGAGCAAGGCCAAGGCCAGTCAAGAAGAATACTCAGAAGAGGCTGATTACAGTTCGGTCAAGGTGATAGTCCTTGTCAAAGACAGAAATACGTGAAGATAATAACATTGGGAGTGGGTGGATGAGTTGTGGTGAGCCCAACTCCATTTCCTTTTGTTCAAAGCAAGGATAGCCTCTAAGTGCCCCTCACCTCCCCAACGTCTTGCTTGGTGTTAGCAGTTCACGTGGCTACAGAGCCACTGGTAGAAAGGAACAAGAGGCCATGCCAATGAGGCTGTCAGTAGAGTCATTGTATTTGTGTGTGCTTTAAAGGCATTAATTTATTGGATAAACATTTAAGATACATCCCAATTCTGTAACATTGTTTTGCCATTTTTTCTGTTATAAAACATACTAAGAGACTCAGTGTAATGTGAGTAAACTATACCTCTCAATCTCAGACAGGCCTTTTGTGGGTGATTTCTAGAAGACTTTGTTCATCAATGTGTGGATTTTCAAAGAATCTGAGTATTAGTCAATTACCTGTCCCTCCCCACAGTCCTGCCCCCAACCCGTTCATGAACAAACTAACCGTGTGGTGAACTGGAAAGGGTCTTACCTGAGGACTTACAGCCGTCATCACGATGATGTCATTTAAAGTTACATGACCAGATGAGGACATTTAAGGAATGAGTATAGGTGCAGAGAGAATTCAAGGTGTGGGCCTTCGGATACTTTGACATTCAGAGGTCTGGAAAGTTAGAATCCAGCAGAGGAGATGATGAAAGGTGAGGAGGAGAGAAATACTAATGATATAAGAAACACCATTTCATTAATGTTCTCCATCAACTCAGAGGTCACTCCTCCCACAGGCACAGATTCCTGCTTTACCTAGCAGTTCCTCCGTTTCTGCTTCACATACTGCAAAGCCACAGGATGCACACAGAAGCAATGCACTCATAAACAGACCTTCAGCACCCCTAACTCCAGTGTGGGGGTCTATCTGCCAACATCGGATCGCGGGGCCTGACAGAGTTAGTCTTCGGTGTTGAGTTATATGTGCTTTCTCTAATAAATCAGGCTGCTTCTGCTTGCTGTTCAGATGTTATGTTCAAGTTCAGTGCATGCACTAGAAACTGAATTAGCTTTTTCAATTAGGAGGGAATTTAATGTGGGCAATTAGGGACTTACAAATCCAATGGAAAGTTATGGGGCTACCATTGGACCATTGGTTTCATGGTCTAAGCTCTCCTGCTGTTAATGTCTCACTTTCACAGCTGCCACTGTAGCTGTTCACACCGGGAAGCTGAGTCCTCACCACGAGAGCACGAAGGCCAGCTCTCACAGCCTTTGTGTTTGGGGAACCCACTTGGCAGCCTACACATGCAGATGTGGGCTTCTGCACAATCCTACTTTCTATATGAGGGTATATCATTATTTGGGCCTAAATCACATTTAAAACTTTAGCTCTGAGTGATTTTGGAAAATGTGGTTTTCGGCTTCTAGCCCTTAAGATACAGAAGGTATACAAAAGAAGTTGGGAATAAAGGCCAAGCAGAAATAGCTAATATCCAGACCGAATGTGTTCCAATGTTGCAAGTCTTATAAAAAGTCATAAGACTTTTTAGCCATGTTCTAAAACCTGCAACTTCTCTGTCGTTTCATACATATTTGTATTTCTGACATCTTAGAGAGAGGCCTATGGTTTATCAGTTTGTTACCCTCTGCTCTTATTCACTGCTTAGCTCTCAAAGAATTCCCATACCTTTGTCAATTATCATGTCTTTTACTCAGTACTCTCCTAATGTACTTTATTAAAAGCATGTTGGATGATCTACATCTAGGTGCCCTCCAAACAAGGCTATGGTATTAGTGCAAACTCTCTCTGATCTTCCATCTGCATGAGCATTAATTAGTCAGCTGCACACACACAAAAATCAAATCCAAAATGACTATTGAGGGAGAAGAGTATGAGAGGCATTTGAGGTTCATAATCTGCTCGAGTCTGGCTTAAAAGCATGACTGAGCTCACAGTTTCCAAGTTGCTCTCCGACTCCTCATTTAATTTTCGATTAATCTTATTTCAGCACTGCCAACCCCACAAAATGCACTGGCCTTTTCTACAGTTGGCCAACCTCCTCTTTCTACTTCACGTCCAGAGTCAAAGATCAATACAACTCTAAAAGTAAGGCAATAAGTAGTGGCTTAGCTCATTTCAAAAATAAAATGTCTTTTGAGATTTCCTTTCTAAATTATTTTTTTATCTTAAGCCTTTTTAGGAAATTAAAGAAAGAACACCAAGAAATAAATAAGCCAGAAATCTACAATTGCCAAGGGAAATAAAGACGTAAAATTAATTCTGTTGTAAAAATACTTCAGAGTTCTCCTCCTAGGAGGCCTGACAAATGAGAGGCACACAGGTGCACCTAGGAACAAGAGTCATGGTGAAGACTCCTTGGCTAGTCAGGGTTCATTCACATGTGAAGCACAGCGATCCAAAGGATGATGCTTCTCTTTGTGACTGTCACAAGACTACACACTGTGAGATAGTAAGATCTGTGACTCAGAAACAGGAATTGTCTATTACTTGGTTTAGTTGTTCACCTCCTGAACTGACTCGGAGCTCCCTGAAGACAGCTGCAATGTGGGCCATGACCAGGAAACTGCAGTAGAGAAATGCAGCCTGCCTAGACATTGGAAGAACTAGTAGAAATTAGCTACATGAGAAAAAGAGAGTCAGCATATGCTGGGCAGAAAGAGAAGTATGCTCAAAGGCAAAGACATGCAAAAGCATGATGTCTTTGGAAAGATTCGGGTGGTTTCCTAGAACTGGAGTGTCAGATGGGCAGGGGGGTGGGAAGAGAGAAAGGCAGGGTTCAGAGCACACACAGTCAGGGTTACTGAGAGATGAAGATCAGATTTTTCGTGTAAGCCATAGGGAGGAGCATGATATGGTTGACAGTTTGGGTAAAGAATCCAGGAGGGAGTCAGGAAAGATCATAGACAGGAAGAACAGTCAGGAGGTTATTACAGTAAATCTAGGTAAGAACAGTTGATGAAATAAAGTAGCATTAACTTAGTAGGTATATCAAAGAAGGGAGGGATACCCTTGGGAGGTAATTAAGCAGGAGAATCATTTGTAATTGTACCAACATAGTGGAGTGTGGCAGTAAAGATGGTAAGCACTGGAGACAGACTGCCACTGTGGCAAGATTTTGGCAAGTTGCTCAACTTCTCTGATACTCATTTGGCCCCTCTGTGAACTGAGGGTAGTAACTACACACCGGAGTAGTGTGGGCATTTAATAGGACAATGCATGAAGGGCACTTCGCTCTCTGCCGTTTTAACCCCTTACTAGGACTTGAGATCCTATGACCAAGAGTATTAGAGAGGAATGTATCTCCTACTTGAACCTCAAGGGGACATAACAAAAGAATGGTCTGGATGGAAGTGACTTCAGAACCTCAATCTCCATCTGAGATTTGAAGGCTCGCTATTACCATCATGTTAAGAGTTAGAAATTTTGCCAACTCTTTTTGAAACAGAATGTACACTATTATATTTTGAATAATACATTACCTTAAAAGACAGAAAATCAAAGGGTGTTCCTGTCCGTAAGCACTATTGAAGCAGAAGAAAAAGAGATACTTAATATATGAAAGGTGATTTGGAGAAAGATACCTGGTGGGCCCATATACCACAGCATTCCTGGAACAGGCAGCCACACTGGATGGTTCCTTATTCTCAAGGTCATTGACACAATAAGTGGTTCCAGACGTTAGAATCCTACATCATGGCTACAAACAACAGGAAAGATGGACAGATTTTAGAAGTTGTTTTGGAGTATCTTTCTGGAAATGGATAATTCTCCTGAGATACAGAGAGCCACTGGGAGGAAACCCAGGCTGTCTGTTAACCTCCCTTCTCCTCTCCCCACGCCCCTTAGCTTCTCCAATCCTTCAATCTCTCCCCATCCTTCAGATCCCTTAGTCTCTATAAATCTTCTCAGCCACAAACCCATGTTACTTCTGCTCTTCTCTAATTTACTACCTTTCTTCTTTTATAAGTACGTCTGATCATATCAATTGGTATCAGATGATTTTCTAAATAAAACAAATAATTTGATTCACAACACAAGTGTACTTAACTTTAACATAAAAGTAAGCATATTAAAAAAAAAAAAAACCACTTCAGGACCAGAAGGCATTTTGGTGTCTGCCCAGGTAGACTGATCCACCTGTAACATCTGAAGGGCCAGTGGGAATTAGCGAAGAGGAGGCCTTTATTACATCATTTCTCAGTTTCAAGTGCCCCATAGGAATAAAGCTTTGACTCCTCCGCTCCTCAAGGTGGGCTTCTTGAGTCTAAAGGTCCAAGGCAGTCAAGTGATCCTGTATGCAGTTCTGGAGGCAATCTCTCAGTCTCGAAGACAACATGAATAACAAGGAATGCAAAGAGTTTGCATTTGATACTGGTGGCCTTTGGAGCACTTTAGGCTGTGGTCTGGCTTAACCTGGGAGGAATTTTAATCCTTCCTTGGATTGGTTACCTGAAACTAATGAAAAATTCAGTGTTTGAAAACTACATAGTTATTTGGCATTTAGCAGCTAGAGGAGATGAGTTTTGTCATAGCTTTATAAAGGTCACTGCCCCAAAAGGAAGCCAAATGCTTCATCTTCTTTCACAGCAACAAGAATACTGCTGTTTAAAAAAAAGTGAATGCACCTTCTTACCTATTCTGTTAGAGACAACTAATAGATTTGGGCAATAAAAATGCTAGTTGGTTAAAAAAATGTTTTTTGAGTTAATTAAGTATTATTTTATGTTTCCCTGGTGGCTATTATCTTCTTTGGATACATATTTTCTTTTTCTAAAAAATGTTTATTTATTTGTTTTGAGAGAAAGAGAGAGAGAGAGAAGGGGAGAGAGTGCACACAAGCAGAGAGGGGCAGAGAGAAAGGGAAAGAGAGAATCCCAAGCAGGCTCCATGCTGTCAGTGCAAAGGATGATGCAGGGCTCGAACTCACTGACTGTGAGATCATGACCTGAGCTGAAATCCAGAGTCAGACACTTAATCGACTGAGCCACCCACGTGCCCCTACATATTTGCTTTCTCACAAGCTCTAAGTGAATCAAAGGGTAAAGACATTTCTTTCCACTCTCCAATTTCCCCAAGTCCTAATTATATCCTTTTCCTCATACTTTTGTCTCAACACTACAAAGAAAAATGACATTAGGAATAATCAGTCTCTTTCCAATAATATTAGTGCAGCCCATCGCACACATCAGCAGAGAGAGGCCGCCAGCATGGGGGAGGTGGTGTTGGCATCAGCGGTGGTCCAGCTCCGGAGAGCTAACCGCATGCATCTCTTTCCTTGTTCACGGGCCTAAGGTCGGTAGGTCCATGGTGGGAGCATTTACAACACTGAGATCAGGAAATGCTACACATCAGGGCTTTTCTCCCTCCACCCCCCAGCCAACCAGTCTACCAGCACACCACAGATTAAATACCAGAGATGCTGAAGCAAAGATGTACTCTCAGGGGGCAGGAGAGAAGGAAAGGAGAGGTTTTAAGAATCAAGAAGTGAAATGATCTTGAGTTCCACCTCAATTCATCATATTGGTTGAACCACGTGAAACTTTTGATCTTCACCAATTTTTAATTACAAAAATGGGATTTCATATGGCTTAGCCTAATACACAGGTTGCTGGTAACAGAAAACCCAACAAATGGTAACCTAAATAAGTAAAATTTCTCTCTTGGGAAGCCCAAAGCAGTCCTGGGATACAGCCATTTAATGATGAGACAACGGATCTTTCTATTTCTCTCCCCTGTCTCCCTAAGAAAATGGGGTTTTTTTCTTACGCTTGTCATCTCCTGGTCACACATGTCTACTGGACTTCCAGACATCTCACCTGCATCCCAGGCAGAAGAACAGGGAAGGTAGAAGTCTAGGTCAAAGTGATTGGTATTAATCAGGAAGACAAAGTCTTTACTGGTACCCCATTCAAAAATTTCCATTTATAGCTCATTGACCGAAATCTGTCACATGGTCACCCTCAGACAGAGAAGAATGAAATCATTTAAACAGATTTAGACCAACTGTGATTCATCCCTGGCCCTGGGGTAGGAGTCTCTGCTGTCCGCGCTCCCAGTGGAAGAGCCCTCAGCCCCCAGCCCCTCACCCCACAGCATGGGAGAAGTAGACGGGGCGGGGGTGGCTCCAGGGAGGACGGTGAATGGTGGCCCTCGCAGCTCCCTTCTGGTTATTAACAGCCATCCTCAGCTGTTTTTTGCAGGAAACTGATAAGCTTTTCCATTGCTGGGTGTAAATGTGTAAAATACTATGAGTTATATATAACTTTTCACACCGGTTGCTTAGCACTGTGCCTACTTAGCATGCGGCTCAAAAAACTATGCAGTAATACACATCGGTTTTGCAAGGTTTGTGTGATCATAATGTTACAATCCATCCTTGAACGCTTAGCCCTCATACTATGATGTATATGTGGTCCAGTGGTCTGTTTACAGCTTTAGGCTGTGAGCTTTAGGAAAAAAAAAAAAAAAAAAAGGCTAAGAGAGACCCTATCTTCAGATGAAATCAGTGACCTGGCAACTTAACCAAACAGATAGTTGAAAGATAATGATAGAAGATAATACGTGTTATATTATAATTTTTTTCTGAATAAAAAGCCTAATGCTGGTCATTTTGAGGAAGCCAGAAAAAAAGAAGCTTACTCCTCTGTGATGACTGTATCCTTTAAAAAACCAGATGTGTCAGAGGCTCCTGGGTGGCTCCCTTAGTGAAGTGTCTGACTTGTGTTCAGGTCATGATCTTGTGGTTTGTGACTTCAAGCCTCACCTTGGGCTCTGTGCTGACAGCTGGGAGCCTGGAGCCTGCTTTGGATTCTGTGTCTCCCTCTCTCTGCCCTCCCCCCACTTGTGCTTGTGTTCCTTCTCTCAAAAATAAACATTAAGAAATTTTTTTAAATTAAAAAAAATCCAATGTGGCTGTGGCACTTACCTGCTTTGGTACTTAACAGTAATGTTGCTCGATTGGTAGCCTTGCTTCAGCAGTAATGGCAGGAGGGCCACCTTTTAGCCTCAGTAATGGAATAGTCTGGGTTATCTACTATTTATGCCTCACTGTCCCCTTGGTTTGCTTATGGCCGTTAGGAGAATGCATGGCTGCTCTGCACTTGGCCAGGTTTTGTTGAGAAGCATGGACAAGGCAGGCTTTCAGAACATGGGTATAAGATACTTTTGGTCACACTTGTGCACACAAGACCCAGAATCAGACACACTCAGGTTCTATCCAGAGCAGGCCCTTTACTGGCAATGTGACTTTGAACGAGTCTCTTTACTCAGTCTCAATTTATTCATCTGTAAAATGATACTTTGTCAGGTCATGGTAGGGATTAAGTGACACAAGTAAGTTAAGCAGTCCGCATATAGTAAGGACTTAATAAGTGCAAGTTACTATTTTGTTTACCCATGTCTGATTCAAAGAAAGTTCTGAAATGATTGTATTTGTGATAACTCTTCCTTTAATAACGAATAATATGTGTCTCATTGTAATAACTGCTCTTTCAAAGGGCCAATGTGCCACCACTAACTCTTTCCATACTCCTTTTCAATTATGCTTCTTTCCAATATTATCTGGATATGTCTGGAGAGTCTGATTTTGCTTTTTGTCCTTTTATCTTCAACAGCAAAAACATTCTTCTGTCATCAGTTATAACTCTCCTAACCTTGAAAATGTATGTGGCATGAGGCGAATTTCTTATATCGCTTTGAGATGGTTGGAAAACAAGACATGTGAAGGTATTTCTATAATTAAATCATAAAGATCATTATCTCTCAATCCTTATTTAATACTCATTAGGAATGACACAACATGTAAGATCATGTGGCCATAATTCTACAAAGAATCAATTAAAATCGAGGATTCTCCACCAACCACACTATTTTCATGGGTTTGGTTCTTTATAAATAGGGAATCACAGTTAACTTTTGATCCAAGCAAATTGGAAGCTCAGACATGTACTTTTTAATATTCAAAGTATAGACCCATAGGACTCTAAAGAATCATCTGAATAAAAAACAGTGAAACTACAGCTAATTTAAGTTTTGGGTCAAGTTTATTTTACTGCATTCTGGTTGTTGGTATATTGCCAATATGCATATGGCTTGTGTATCTTGAAATAAGTTAACAAATATATTTGATGTTCTGAAAGTTTCATTTATTTTTTAATTGTGGTATAATTGACCTATCAGTTTTATATGTACAATGTAATACAATATTTGTGTATATTGCAAAATGATCAGCATAATAAGTCTAGTTAACATCCAACACCATCCATATTTATAATTTTTTAAATTTCTTAATTATATTGGCTAAATGAAAATTTACATATGGTCTCCTATAAACTTTTGGATGACTCAACATTTTGTCACTGGCCATTTTATGTAACAGTCTTATCCCTCTATTCTACCAATGAAAAGAATCTTATTGGACCTTTCCATATATCATTTAAAGTGTCTTTAACCTCAACAAAGAATAGAAAATATCACCACATCAGCCACAAGATGGCACACTAATAGCAGTAATACTCAGCATTACTGAGGATGAAATAAATAAATAAAACATTCCTTAAGTCTAAATTAAGTTAAAACACATTCTGTGGATATACATTATATTTTTTGATAAATAGAAACATCAAAAATTTGACTATAAATATGAGTTTGTATACAATAAATTTTCTTTTCCAATTGACTTCTATTATGTCAAAAATGTGTTCTTCTAGATAATGTGTTTATTTTTATTAAAAATTTGCTTAATTTTTTTTTTTTTTTGAGAGAGAGCACGAGAGGTGGAGAGATAGAGACAGAATCCGAAGCAGGGTCCAGATTCTGAGCTGTCACCACAGAGCCCAACTCAGGGTTTGAATCCACAAACCACAATATCATGACATGAGCCAAAGTCAGATGCTTAATGCACTGAGACACCCAGGTGCTCTGATAGTGTCTTTCTTTTAGATAAAAGTTGATGTGGGTTATATAATAAATTATCATGTAGGAAAGCAAAGTCTCTTGTATCGGTGTATTTAAAGGAAAGTCCTATTTTAATACTTTTATTAAAATGTTAAAAACTTAAAAAAGCTATTCAAATATCAAAATTCAAAGGTTGCATAGTTACAGTTAATTTCGTGTTGGATGCAACATCATACAAGTCTAGAAAACTAAACTGCACTAAATACATGGGGCTAAAAATTACCCAGACATAATTCCTTTGAGTTTCTCTGAAGGGGTTCTCAATAGTCACTGGGTGCTGATAGGTTTTAGCAATAAACAGTCTGGACCAAAATAAAGGAGGAGAACGAAACACAGCCGAGGTGGCCATGAAAGCAGGGCAGCAGACGTACAAACACAGCAGCAGATCCTGGATGCTCACAGAAGCTGCTGGGGCAGCGGCAAAGCACGCTGATTGAAACAGTTGGAAGGGATGTAGAATTCGTGCAAGAGACCTTAGTGATCCAATGGTACTTTTTTTTTAATTATGAAGAGATGCCTGAATGAAAACCACATTCACGTTAAAATGAACTAAACATGTCTCTGAAGCTATGGTATTTTATGTAAACATCATTGTTTATCAAATAACTCTTCTTCAAGGCCTGATTTGCAGCTGTTTCTCAAGTCAAAATAAAACTCATGCTGCTGGGGTCACAGGTGCCCCACTGTCTGGCCCTCTGCCCTTGCCTCGCTATTCTCATGGGCCATGAAGCTCGAGCCAGCAAGCCTGCTCGCTGTTCGGGGTGTTGCTGCGTCTCCTCGCACCCCCGTGCTTTGCTGTGGCAAAGATTGCAAAGGCCCTTTTCATAGTGTAGGCCTGTTGCTGGGAAACCCTGACCAGCCCCCACACTTCCTTGCATCCGGGTGGGCCGATGTGACTAGCTCTTGCCAGTGGAATGTGAGAAGTAATCACGGTGTCACTTCTTGGCCAAGATGGTTAAGAGGTAGTAGTGTCTTTGTGCTTTCTCTCTCCCTGTGTGCCAAGTGGATGTTCACAAGGATGAGGCTGGAAGCCGCATATGGAAGTGATAGGGACTCCACCAGCTAGGGTTCCAAATGACGATGTGGAGCAGAGCTCTTCTCCATTCCTCCACCCTCCCCTGCCTCCACTCCTGCTGCTCAACCAGGAACATCTGTTTGGGATTTATAGGAGTAAGAAGTAAGTTGCGGTTATGTTAAGTCATGAAGCTGTTGCTCCTTCTTCTTCTTTTTTAAATACAGCCAGTAGCCTTAACAAATTGAGTTGCAAAGCTATGTACTATTTGAAATGGTTTTTCCATTATAAGGGGAGACAGAGACTGGTTGTTTATTCAGTACTTACATATTAGGGGTATCATAATGGTAACATCTTCACAGGGACTTATACATGGTAAGACTTTTCAAATCTTCCCAACCCCAGGAGGTATTGAGTATCATGTTATTGATAACATGGGTAACTCTGTTTAAATATAGTCTCTTCCTTGAGAACATTTTATGTTAGAAGGTCCAGCTGAAGACTTAATTCACCACCAGGGATGGGGTTGAGTAAGCCAAAGATTGATGGGGAAAATATGGGCGATGACCACATGGCATTCTAAAGTATTTAAGTCTGGCTGTACCATAGATAGAAGCTTCAGGCTACATAAGGAGGTAACGGAAAAATGAAATTGATAGACAGTAGGCTCCAGATCAAGAATGCTATTGAATGCTGACAGTTCTGTATGGTATATATGAAAGTTGTTAAGAGAGTACACCATAAGCACTCTCATTATAAGGAAAAAATAGTTTTCTTTCTCTCTTTTATCTAGAGGGGATGATAGATGTTAACTAAACTTATTGTGGTAATCATTTCGTGATATATAGAAGTCAAATCATTATGCTGTATACCTTCAACTTATATAGTGCTGTATGTCAATTATATCTCAGTAAAGTTGGGGGAAAAAGAATGATATTGAATCCCAAGTCAGGAAATTTGGACTTTGGTCTATAGACAATTGGAGGAAGGGGTGTTAAGTCGTTTGTGCTGTAACGTGACATAGAGGGGTGTTATTAAGTTTTTTGTGCAGTCAAGTGACACGAACCGATCCCTGCTTTCAGAAAATTTATTTGGCAGTAATGCTATATATATAACCAACTTACAAATTAACTTTCAGAGAAGGGTTTTTGTTATATGGAGTTTTCTTTGCATTGCAGGATATTTAACAGCAGGCTTGGTCTTTACCAGCTAACAGTGGCAAATCCCACTCTCCAAGTTGTGATAACCCAAAATATCTCCAAACATTGACAAGTAGCCTATGAGCAACAAAATCAGTGGTTGAGATCCACTGTTTTAGAGAAACAAATAGTTCACCAAGTGAGATTTGCCTTGTTTATGTTTAAAGACACATCACTGCCTAATCCTCTTAAATCAGGATAATGGATGTCCTTGGCCTTGGCCCCCACTCCCTACCCCTTTCTTTTATTAGAAGGCCCAGGTGAAAGTGGCCATACTCTTCCATAATGCAAGGGGTCTTAAGAGCACAGGAATGTGGCCACCTGTAGCTCATGCCCTCTCTTCTACCATATTCTAGGTACCTGGAATTCTTTGCCCAAGTAGCCCCATATTTCAAGTGATGGTGCTTGGGGGTGGCTATAGATTGAGTTTGGACATGTAGGCTAGGGTATCCACATGCCTGTGCCTAAGGTTTCTATGGTGGTAGATAGACTCAGTTTGGGATAAGGGGAGTGGCTCTTCAAAATTGCTGTGTGGAAGCCTGATAATTCTAAATTTGAGCCTGACTTGCCAGACTTGGGCCCTTTTGAGAAACTTGGAAAGAGGGTTGTGGGGATAATCAGTGGTACCTTGTGGCCAGAGATTGTGGGTATAATCAGTGGGGATAATCAGTGGTACCTTGTGGCCAGAGATTCTTGTGCTAGTTGTATAAAGTGGGGTGAAGAGAAACTGAGCCACGTGGAACACAACTTCTATTTGCCCCTTGGCTCAGAGTCAGAACTTGGATTCCACAATCCAATGGGAGTAACATATTGGGAAGAAGCTCTTGGAACCCTGAATGCGGAATGCTTAAGCATGTGGGAGTTGTGTAGGACTTAACACAGGGCACTGCAGGCCATTCTAAGGAGCTGAGCCACACAGAGCTTTGGGGGTTGCTAAGCAGAGCAGAGGATCTGGTTTAGCTCTGGATGGAAATGGAGAGAAAGTAGAGGCTGGGAAATGTGAAAGTTGTTTCTAAAATTCTAATAGGAGATGCTGTACTGAACAAAGATGGGGCACAGGAGACAAGAGGAGAGGATGGAGAGATTTCGTGAAGGCTGTATTACTCATAAGAATGGTAGATATTACTATAACCCTGGGAAAACAGAAATATAAAAACATGTTTTGGTTTTTAAGATTTGGGGCAGAAAAGATTTAGGGGTTTACATGGAGCCAAACCAAATGAAAGTTCTAAATAGGATTTTAGATGTTTACTTTCTTCTTCTTTCACAGGACTATATTCCTACTTCCATAACTTTTTAAATTTTGCATTTCACTTCTGTATGTGTATATGTACATGCATTATTTATTTTTATATCAATGTATAACCTTATCAAAACTACTATCAAACAATACCATCAAAACATAGAAACTTCAGGATTAGTAAAGATCAGACGAGGTAATATTTGGAAACAACAGGGATTCGGATGTCCCTGAAATCACGCAGCCTGGTACCTTCAGTGTTGCCACCATGGACTTTTCCCCGTGTCATTGTCCCACAAAGGCATTAACTTTTCATGTAGGGAACTGATAGATGGAAAGGATAATCAAAGAAGTAGAATGTTCAAGTTTAAATCAAGAGAGCAGATTCTTTGGGGCTTCATTTTCTTGGCAAAGATCATCTAAACTGAACATTGATTTGAGACTGTATGCAACAACCTTGAGGGATCTTAAAAAAAAAAAAAAAAGGTAACCAGTGTATGGAGGGAAAATTCCAAGAGGCGATTGCAATCACATTAACCTTTTGTTGAGACGTATACAGGAGTGAGATGTCTCTGAATCATTAGCATTCTTCTCCACAACTGGAAAATTCCATCATTTTCAACAAGTTTTCAGACTGGCTTCTTTGGGTCCAATGACTATAAAGTACCAGTTAGAAAATTGCAAACAATGGGCTCACAAGGTCTGGATGAATTTCAAATCATTTTAGTGGGCTTATCAAGCCTTCTTCTGGACAATGGGAAAAATGTGGGAAATGCAGCAGCTACTTTAAAGAACATTATTGTTCAACACTGAGACGCCTCTGTGTACTGTGTTTTGATACACTTTAAAGTTCATAGAATCAGAGCATCTCAAGTCAGAAGAAGCCTTCCAAGGTCATTTAAAGCTGTCATTCTTTTTCCCATTTACCTTTATGTAGACAAATGTCTTTATATCAACATATTTTTCTAATTTTTTAAACATTTATTTATTTTTTGAGACAGAGAGAGACAGATTATGAGCAGGGGAGAGGCAGAGAGAGAGAGGAACACAAAGAATTGGAAGCAGGCTCCAGGCTCTGAGCTGCCAGCACAGAGCCGAATGCAGGGCTCAAACCCACGAACTGTGAGATCATGACCTGAGCCGAAGTTGGACGCTCAACCGACAGAGCCACCCAGGCGCCCCTGCATATTTTTTTTAATGTTAGCCTTGTGCCAAGTGCTGAGATTGGTGTTACACAGCAAGAAAAAAAAGCCCAGTGTGTGTCAGTGCAGACATATCATTTCTGGATATGAAGGAAGGCCCCACTGGAGACGTGGCAATAGTAAGTATGACAGAAAGTTCCTAAGCAATGTGACAAGTTCTTTGAGTGTAGCTGAAACAGCAGAGGTGATTCTTCCTGAGGACATTATCAGGCAGCACCAAGGAAACATGTCCCTGATTACCATCACCACCCCTTTTCAGGATCCCCATATGCTTTTGAGCTCTGGACCAGTGTACGGCAAAGTTGTGTTTGACTGACCTTGACCTCTTAAAGAAGACGGTGGAATCTAACTTTATCTTTGGCTCTTATATCCTGTAAATGTTTATGTATTTATTTTTGAGAGAGAAAGAGAACAAAGAAGAAAGGGGCAAAGAGAGAGGGAAAGAGAGAATCTCAAGCAGGCTCTTACACAAGGCTCGATCTCACAAATGTTGAGATCATAACCTGAGCCAAAGTCAAGAGTCAGATGCTCAACAAACTGAGCCACAGAGGCACCCCAGGTGCTTATATCCTTAAGTTTGGATATTTAACTGATCTTCTATTTTAACATAGGTCTAATTTATTTGCCATTTCATTTTCCATTAAATTCAGTTGATTTAAAAGTTCTTATCTCACTCTGTGTACCAAAATAAAAATGCAAACAATTACTTAGTTCTTACCTGTTGCTGTATTTTGTACCCTTCTTAACTCTACTTAATGGTACTCAATGGTTGTAGTTTCAGTATAGAGTTGTGACAGTTTAACATTACACATTTATGAAATAAAGTTATCTTGAAATATAAAAAAGTGGAGTGGTCAGCAAAACCTTTGCAGAAAGGGTAGGAGGTGAAGTCAGAAGTGCCGTTTAGATTAGATCTGTGTGGTTGAACTAGAAGAGCATGTGAGGTAGAGGGAATGAGATGCAAAAATGTGTGGAGGTAGGAAGAACAAAGAGGGCCAGTAGGACGTCAGTGCACCAGTTGACCTGATGGAAAGTTCACATAAAAAAAGAGGAGCCAAGGTCAGGTAGGCCTTTGTAACCATGAATTGATGAGTGTTCATACTGTTCTGAAAGCAATGATGAATCTCAAGGCTTTTAGAACAGGGGTAAACAATAAATCCACCTGTTGAGTGAGGAATTCACTCATGAAAAAAGGAAAAATATTACTCAAGGAAAAAAGTATTGATTCTGATTTAAGAGAAACTATGGATCTGATATTCCCATTAAAGAAATCTATAATAATGACTTTGGTTTACGTTTGATGAGCTGGGCTTCTTCCAAACTCATCTCTAGGAAAGAGGCCCTGTTACCTGCCACTTAGTCCTTTATTGCTGCCACCTCTTAGAATAAGTAGAAGTATCAGGCCTGGAGAATATTCATCAAAACTCTGAGGACAAAGCCTTTCTGAATAGTGCTAAAAAGGGGTGTAGGCTAGAATGGGGCCTGTATTAGCCTGCTTTGGGTACCATGACAAAATACCAATGACTGGATGGCCTACCCAACAGAAACTTATTTCTTATAGTTCTGGAGGCTGGGAAGTCCAAGATCAAGGTGTTAGCCAATTCCATTTCTGATGAGATATTTCTTCCTAGCTTGTAGATAGCTTCCTTCTCTAAGTGTCTTCAAATGCCAGAGAGAGAGAGAGAGAAAGAGAGAGAGAGAGAGAAAGAGAGAGAGAGAGAGCAAGAAAGCAAGGAGCTTTCTTCCTCTTTTAAGGCTACAGTCTTATGAGGGTTCATCATTATAACTTCATTTAATTTTAATTATATCCTAAAGACTATCTCCTGATACAGTCACATGGGGGGTTAGGGTTTCAGCATATGTTTTGTTGCTGTTGTTGTTGTTGTTGCTGGGGAGGGGGTGAGCCACAATTTAGTCTGTAGCAGGGAGTTAGGTGCAACCACTGAATCAAATGAACATTGAAGGTTTTTTATTTACCCAAGATTTGAGAAACAATGTGGTAGTTGCCAAATCATCATTGTGGCAGGTAAGAACATAATATTTTCTACTACATCCTCTCACTATTTTAATAATCCTAAAGCTGAATTAGACTATTCTTTTATATATTAAAGTTGTACACAACATGATACCTGATTAATGTTAGTTTTAGATAAATATATTATAACTCTATGGAATAAAACAGATGCCAAATTTACCTTTTGATAATAATAGTTTTCACTTAGTTGATCATTAAGCATGTGTTGGAGTTTTGCATATGTTATCTCACCAATCCTCACGATAATGCTCACTCCACACATGAGAAAATTGAAACTTGGAGAATTTAGGCATTAGGACAAAACAGAGCTAGATTTCAAACTAAGGCTTCTATGATTCCTAAGCCCAGAAATTCCCCTCTTCTTGGTATTCTTGATATTATATTGTCTTTCACTGCATTGATGATATTACAGATAAAAATGACATTTTCTTTTCTCTTTTAAAATTTAAACATTTTATTTCTTAAAATGACATTTTTAAAAATCAAAATATTAAAAGGATTGAGGAATGATAACCATCAAAATTACCCAGAGAGTTGTGTTTTTTTAACCCTAATTAGTTCTCATCTTCCACTTTAAAACACAAACATGCACAGAAATCAGGTCCATGGAATTAGAATCTCTAAGGATGAGGCCTACAGATCTGCATTTGATAAAGTTACCTAGGTGGTTCTAGTGGTTGGTCTAGATTTAAGACTGTAGTGGGTCAAATGGTGGCTTTCCAAAAGATAAGTCTTAGTTCCCAGAAACTGTGAATGTGACTTTATTTGGAAAGAGTCTTTGTAGATACAATTAACTTAAGGATTTCCAGATGAGACCATCCTGGATTATTTAAGGGAGCCCTAAATTCAGTGACAAGTATGCTTATAAGAGACACAGAAGTGGAAAACAGAGGCAGAGATTAAAATTAGGCAACCACACTTCACCAAATGCCTGGAGCTACTAGAAGCTGGAAGAGGCAAGGAAGGATTCTTCCCTAAAGCCTTCATAGTAAGTGCAGCCCTGCCAAAACCTTGAATTCTGGTCTCTAGAATAAGGAGAGGATCCATTTCTATTGTTTAAGCCATGAGATGTGTGGTAATTTGTTATAGCTTCCCTAGGAAGTGTGTACAAGGACCTACTGATTTAGATGATGTCAAGTAGCAAAAGTCATTAAGGCAGGATTGAATATGGGAATGAGACAAAAAATAATTGGTAGTAATATAGAGCTTCTTTTTTGCCACTCAGGAATGCCCACAATTTAATAGTCTATTTTGATTTTGGTCTTGCACCATTCAGAACTCCATCTTTACATCATTAGTCATTTCAAAAATATTGAGCAGACTCGTAAATTTCTATTTACATTAACTGGGAAAGGTCATTCAAGTTTACATAGGTAAACCCATTGTGCACATAGGTTTTATGAGTCCTAGAGCCTTGGGAAAGCATACAATTCAATGCCTTGTGGTGAGGTTAGGCAGTTAGTGGTGAGGTTAGTAAAAACAGAGTAAATAGATAATAATGACCCAGAGAATATGAATCCACTAAGAATAGGAGATGAGGGGGGAGAGGTGCCTCGTTTACTTTGTGCCTTTGGAGGTACAAATGCCATTTCCTTCTGTTCTTTAGCAAGAATAGCTCCCAGTAGTAAAGGCCTTCCTCCTCTTTTGGGAGACTGTGCAAGGCAGACAGTAACACTTCCGTAGTTAACATGATTATAAATGAATAGAAGAACAATAAACTATTTTTTAAAAATGTGAAAAATGCCTCATTCAACTGAGATTATATTTTAGTGTTTTAGTTGTGTTTGAAAACTTGTGCGGGGAACAAAGAAAGAAGTGCTTTGTACTCAACTCTGAAAATAAAATAAAATAAAGTAAAATTCCCATAAAATAATTTAAAAAAACAAAAAAATGAATAGAAGATAATTATTTATAGTCTTCATGGGTATCAGGCCAATAATTCTTTTCCCTCTCTATCTGCTTTAAAATAGTATATGATCTCTTCAAGTACTCAGAGCTGGGTACCAATTACCTACACGTCAATTAAAAATAAGCAAAAAACTATGTATTAAGTCCTATTTTACTGCCAGTTAAGAAAATATCCAATGTTACATTGGACCAACCTGTCATGGTAGTATTTTACCCGTATTCTTGACTATAGAAGGACCTCTTGAGATTACACTATTACATTGTGTTAGAAATGTATTAAGTTGATTTCCCCAAATTTATGTTTCTAATAATAACATCTTTCCTAAACTCCAGACTAGATGCTCCTAAAGTCACTTAGCATCTCCCTGTGGATAAGTAGCCAAAAAAGAACTTTCAATTTCGCTCCCAATTCCCCAATCTTACTACGTCCTTAATGGTCCCTATTTCACCGCCATTCACACAATTGCTCAAAACAGAAACTATGGAGTCATTCTCTCTTCTCTTCTCTTTCTGGCAACCACCTTACCTCACATCTGTATCAGATAACATTGTTTCAATCTTCCAAAACATCCTGAATCCCATCACTTCCCTCAGCCTGCTCCATCATCTGTTACCTATATCACTGCAAGAGCCTTCAACTGGTCTCTCTGCTTGTACTCTGGTCTCCACAGTTTGTTTTTACCCAGAAACCAGAGTTTTAAAATATAAGCCAGATTATATTTAATGATGTCTTCCCTACATTAAACCTTCCAGTGACTGGACTATTTAGCATATAGGTAACTGTTGACATTTAGACCCCCAAATAACCGTAGTTTAACAAGACTGAAGGGTTGTTAATGAGGCCTCCACAGGTCAGAGACCCTGGCGACCCATATCTTATTATTCTACTATATATAATGTGCCCCCTCTCATCTGTGTGGTTCAAGATGGATCAGTGTTACCACATCTGCTTTCAGATCAGTAGGAAGGGGGAAAGAGGCTGGCATGTTCCTTTCTATAAAGCTATAACCTTGAAAATATGCATATTATTTCCACTCACATCCTATTGGCCAGAAACTGGTTGTGTTCCCACATTCAGCTGCAATAGAGGCTTAGAAATATCTTTGAGATATATACTGAGCAGGAAAGTATGGATGCTATCAAAATAGCAAAAAGGGAGAATGGCTATTCAGGGGTGCTATGGTAGAGTAGGTTGTGGTAATAAAAAGACCCAAATACGTTTTGGCTCAACACAATGGAAGACCATTTAGTTTCCATCAGAGTTTTGGGAGAGTGAACTGGTTGTTGGCCAGGCTTTTCTCAATGTGGTCATTAGGGTTCCAGGTGATGGTGGCTCTGTCATCTTTAACATATATGTTTAAGGGTTGTCATCAACATTTCCATCCCAGAGAACAGGAAGGGAGAAATGGCACAGAATGTATGTGTGGATGATTTTTATTGGCCAGTTCTGGAAGGAGTGCACATCCCTTCCACTCATGTTCCACTGGCTGGTTCTCCTTCATAGGACACATGTAAGTGCAATACATCCTGTGACATTTGCTCTGGCTATGTGCCCAGGAGAAAGAGGAGAACAGAGATTTGGATGACCACCTACCAAGCTTACCATCCCACACAGAATTCAAATCCAAAGTCTTTATCAGACTTAAACTGCAAACGTTCTTCAGCCTTCCTCTGCTAATTTAGATCCAGCCTCACTTGCTCTCTTTCTGGTCCTTGAACTTATCAAGTCTGTCTTCACCCCTGGGTCTTTGCAATTGCTCTTTGTTCTGTCTGAAATCCTTTTCCTCACATTTTCACTTGTCTGGCGCCCTCACTCACTTCATTGAGTTCTCAGCTGAAAAACTGTCTCCTCAGAGAAACCATCAGCAGCCACCATTTCTGCACCTTCCGTATCTCTTATACTTTTCTTCACCATCAAATCCCTTATTGTGTTTCATGTTTATTCATAGAAACTACAACTTGTTCACTGCTTATTTATGACTTGTATCTACTCATAACTCATATTTATTGTGATGGCATTATTTGTTTTGTTCATTGCTATATCCCTGATTGCCTAGAAAACTATCATAGGAGGCACACAAATATTTGTTGATTTTAATTAATTAATTAATTGAAGGTAGAAACTCTCTTGATCACACATAAGATTTAACTTGCCATAGCATTCTATGAACCAATACCTTTGTACTCTTACGGATTTTCTTTCTCAAAGAACACTCTCCAGGATGTTTGATATTTGCAGCTACTATGTATTACGTATAGAATGGAGATGATCACATACCTATTTCTAGAATTATCATGGGAGGCAAACCATAAGAGATTCTTAACTGTAGAGAACAAACAGAATTGCTGGACAGGAAGGGCTGGGATGGGCTAATGGGGGGACGGGCATTAAAGAGAGCACTTATTGTGATTAGCACTGGGTTATATGCAAGTGATGAATCACTAAATTCTACTCTTGAAATCAATATTACACTATATGTTAACTTGAATTTAGATAAAATCTTGAAGGAAAAAAAATATGAGAAAATACATGTGAAAAGCTGAGCACAGTGTATGCCACATGGTTGAATGAGCAGTGCGTGTTCATCCTGGGCTGGCTATGACCACTACTGCCGCAATTGCTGGATCCCTACAGGGAAACCATTCAAAGAACAGAAAAGGGGGAAGTCTCTTAATCATTAACATTCCTAAAACATTATGTTATCTGAATTTAGGGGCTGAAATAAAAGATCTAAAATATAGTTATCTGCTATCTTCATAGGAAAGTGAAAAGTATGTGAGTTCTGAAATGCCGTTCAGTTTTTCACATTGTTATTTGGTAAGAAACTATGTACATTCTAAACTTCTCTAGCACCAGTTCGATTGTACTAATATAAGAGCTTAGACTCTTACAGTCATTCTTTCAACAGGACCTGTTGAAGAAAAAGCAGAACAAAATCCTTCTGGTAATATTCTGTACTGTGTCTAATGCATTGTTGAACATGTCAGGAATTTCCATTGTTTTCCACTTGTAAATTAAGAATACTTTCAATCATAGAGTTGATGAATTACATCTGCTATATTCCAACTGACAGAACCATTAAAAGTGAAATGGTTATGCTAGTAAATTCAGTATCCTGGATAATTCTTACAAAAAGCTATGATTGAAACAACCTGTGGGAGCAGGGTCACTAGGAAGTGGCTCCCAAACACTAAAAGAGCCTGAGAATATTTATCTAGTAAAAACATTGAAGTCTTTGTTTTAAAATAAAGAGTTACTCTATTTGTTTTTGTAGCACTAATTTTAAAAAACATGCTCTCCCTGGACTCTTTAGTATAAATAGTTTTCCTCTGTTGTTCCTGAATAATTTCATAGATGTCAGTATTGGGTTACCAGCAGGCAGGGTGAATGAGCTGGTCTTAGTCACCCTCACTGCTCACTCTACCCCAGGGGGGTAAAGGTCTTGTACATGATACCTTATCAGCGCAGCATACATCTGCTGGGCGGAGCTGGGATTTCTGATGGTGACTGAAGCATGATTTCCCTGGGAGTGTCCATGAAAGGCAGCTCTCCTACCCCTGCCCAACACCCACACACACAATTCTCAATACAGTTCTTGTCCCCACTTCTACATGGTCCTCATCACCCTGCTACTCAACCTCCTCTATGTCAGGCCAAGCGGCACACTGGGAAATGTAGTTTCTACACAGAGATCAAAACAGAATTGCTGATTGGGGAAAAAGAGAGGTTATGACTTTGCCTGGCTCAGATAACACCTCTACTTTTTCTGGCCTGTGCATTCCCTTGTCCTGGAGTTAAGGGCAGACAGTGGGGGAGACTCAAAGTCTTTCTCTTACTTTGGGGTTGTTCTTGCTGTTCTGGTTCAAAGGGTAGTGTTTGTGCCATCCAAGAATATGTTTCTCAATGCCTCGCTATTATCAATGCAGTTAGTGGAAAGTCCCTCTGAACTTTGACATGTCTCCTTCTCTTATTTTTACTTTACAAAGCTGATGCCAGATTTTGATCTTTTTGTATATTTTCATGGGTATTTTAAGAAGAAATTGAGAGGAGGTCACGTAACTTAACCTGAAAATTTGTCTGAGTTGTTTGGTTTTATTATTAAGGAAGACCAGTTGAGCAGAATAATTGAATCTGCAGGCTGGATGGGATCATAAGGACCCTCTAAGGATCAATCTCAAATACTCAGTGTCTCTGACCGTTGGAGATAGAAGGGAAATGGGAAATCATGTACTCTAAACCCTCACTTTACCTTAGGAATCTGCTAGTTGGAGAGGATCAGCGACTTGTTAAAGACACAGCTCGTCAGGGACAGAGGGCTGAGCACATACTCTGTATTAACTGGCTGACATATTCTGCATCTTCTATTTGTTACAATGAATGGAAGGAAGGACAGTGAAAATGGTAGGAGAAATACCAAGTATTTATGATGGGCCAGAGACACATATTCTTTATTTCGATCTTCCTCACAACCTGAAAGTATGTATTGTTATCCACATAAAGCCAGTAAATGACTTTTAATAAAAATAAGATAAGAAATTTTTAAGTTTAATTATCTTGCTGAGCAAACTACTCAAATAGCTGAATACGTTTATCATAGAAAGTAAACAAGAAAAACAAGAGATCTCTTTTCCTAATGACCAGACTGCTTCTTTTCAGGGTACCTGCTATTAATATTGAAGCACCTGGAGACCTGAGTCAGTAAGCAGTAACGCTGTAAGCAGTAAGCATTACTGTGAAAGCTGTAATGCAGGAAAAAGACTATGGATAAACTGGAGGGGGGAATATTTCACTAGGAGATGAGGCTCTGTGCACTACCCCTACTCTACCAGAGCACACACATTGAAATAAATAATTAAATTTGCAGCCAGTCGAATTCCTCAGAGGATACAGCTCAACAAATATTACCAGCTTGTGACACTTGGGTTTTCCTTTTTTATGCTTTATATTGGCCATCTCCTTTGGTTCTCATGGTCTTTATCCAGACTTGGTAGAGTAAAATTGATTAGATTTTCCCTCTTATTATAATCCTTCCTCCCTAAGATTACACTATGCCCTTGATTGGAGCTTTGATTGTTGTCTGAACTCTTCAAGAAAGCATTTATGGTCTCTAGGTTTACCACCACTATGACAAATCTCATTTATTATACATATATTACACCACTTATTTTCCCTTCTAAAATTTTTTTTAATGTTTTATTTATTTTGGATACAGAGAGAGACAAAGCATGAGAGGGGGAGGGGCAGAGAGAGAAGGAGACACAGAACCGGAAGCAGGCTCCAGGCTCTGAGCTAGCTGTCAGCAGATCCACGAACGTGAGATCTGACCTGAGCCGAAGCCGGAGGCTTAACCGACTGAGCCACCCAGGCGCCCCTTATTTTCCCTTCTAGAAGACAACCTTACTTATTTTCTTTCCAAAATATTAGTGGATGCTTTTATCATCCCTTCCATGTACTTATCACCTAGATTAGTGCAACAATGTAATCAAATTGTGACATGAAGTCATTTCCTGTGTATTAATCATGGAGCCACAGCTCTAGAAGAGACCTTAGGATACCATCTTGCCTAAGACTCTCTCTGTGCTTTAGTTCAGACACATTGTGAGCTCACCTCCTCTTAATTAAACCAAGAAATGACATAGAGCAATTTCTTTGGAAACTCCCTTCAGCTGACATTTTTAAAAGCAATGATCATTCCTTAGGTATAAACACATTCCTCTTAATTTTGTTTACCTGTATTTCTTCTTTGGTAGTTTCCCACCTCATCCCTCCCTCCAAGAAGAGATGAGTAGAAGAACAGTATTCAAGATTTGTGGAATAACTGCATGGGCATTGAGGCAGAACCAAATAGATAAGTGAAAAGTAATCCTACAAAGTTTTGGCTGGATGAATCCTGACCAAAAAACAGGAGTGATGAGATGAGGCATGGGGAGTGGCCTTGATACTCAGGGAAGTTTGGGCCTGAATTTTCTACACATAGTATACAAAATTTCCATCTCGGCTTTGTGGTCAGTTAGCACAGGAAACCAGTTGGTCACTAAACCCAGGAAAGAACCAGACATAATAAGGCTCATTAGAAAAGGAAGCTGCCCAGAGACCAGCTAAGGTGACCTTATTGTTCCACAAAGCAATAGTTACACCCCTCAAAACCCCTTACATTTCCCAGAAGAATCTATTCCAGAGGTAAAGCTTGTGAAGGAGAAAGTAGATAGGCGAATGTTCTGGGTACCAGAAGGCTCCAGAACTACCTCTAGGACTAAGGCTATTTCTGTAATCAAGCTGTGGGCAGTATTCCCTAACTCCAAAGACCCTTATGAAGATTTGAGAAGCAGTTTTTTTGTTTTGTTTTGTTTTTTACTAACTCTTGTTAACTTAAAAATGATTGAGTGCTTGCTTGGTTGGGACAACATACTCTTTTAAACCAAACCAAAAAATTACCTTGGTGGTCTTCTGAGGCGGTGAAGGGAACAAGAGAAGTGAGTGTTATCAGGTGTGAAGAAGGCATTTCCCTTTCCCATCTCACTTTGACCTCCGATCACAGCAACCACACAGACCAAGGTTTGCAATCAGTAGCTTATCAAACCAGGGTCCGTGGAATGCTCTCTAGGACATCGAGTTCACCAGCAGCTGAGGGAACTTCCTTCTATCTGCTGCCTGTTTATTCAAGTGTCACATGGAGAGACTCACTGATAACCGTGTTTTTCACTCCAAGATAGATTCTCCAAAACCTGGTATTACATTGATCCTACAAGCAAAGGGACACAAACAACCTTGAACTTAGTCTGCCTGCCACTTCTCTGAGGATTGTGTTATTTAGGGGCTTTTAGACTCTCTAAGAACCCTTCTTTCTTACCCTGAAGAGTCAAATCTAAACTGGATTGAGGTTTAATTTTTAAAAGTTGGAAAAGACATTGTGGCAGGAAACCATTCTTTGTAAAGTGCACATCTCCCAGGTGAACCAGGGTGGAAATAATGATTAATATCTAAAGCATTTTCCATGGGCTTATATTTTCAAGGGAGGAGACCGTCTCTTCAAATACAGATCTGCTCAGTTTCATATATACCACTTAATACTTCTGAACTTAAGAGAGTTAAAAAATAATTTTATCTCTGTATATATAAGTAGAAAACACTCACTGTAAAAGCTTTGTAAAATGCAGACACTTAAGCAAGAGAAAATGGAAACCTCTAGTCAAGATTTAATCAGTGTATCTCCTGCTCGTCCTTTTTCCATGTATTTTTTAAACACAGTTAAGATTAGACTAAGTGTAAGTAATAGGGGATAACATTTTGCAAATATCAAACCACCATTCTGCTGGTCTTTGGGTGGATTTTTAACTAAATATTCAATTTTTTTTTAGTTTATTTTTATTTTTTGAGAGAGAGAGAGAGAGCGAGCATGGGCAGGGCAACGAGAGAGGGAGACAGAATCCCAAGCGGCCTCCACACTTGCCAGCACAGAGCCCACTCACAAACCGTGAGAACATGACCTGAGCCAAAACCAGGAGTTTGACGCTTAACCAACGGAGCCACCCAGGCACCCCAAAATTCAATTTCTTTAATAGATATAGAAACCTTCAGGTTATCTAATTCTTAAGTGAGCTTTGGTAGTTTGTGGCTTTCAAGGAATTTGTGCAGTTCATCTAAGTTATCAAATTTATTGACAAAGTTTTTCATAATACTTTCTTGGGTAATGTCTATATATGTCGTATCCATAGTGATGTAGTATCTATGGTAATGTCACCTCTTTCCTGTTATAGGTAGTTTATGTCTCATCTTTTGTTTTCCTGATTAGTTTAGAGGTTTATTAGTTTTGTCGATCTTCTTGAAGAACTAAATTTTGGTTTTATTGATTTTTTTTACTGTTTTCTATTTCACTGGCTTTCACCCTCATCTTTGTTATTTCTTCTGCTTACTTTAAGTTTAGTTTACACTTGTGTTTCTTTTTTAAGGTGGAAACTGAAGCCATTTGTTTGATATCTCTCTTCTTTTCTCCTATGGACATTTAGTGCTGCAAACTTCTTTTTAAGTACTGTGTTAGCTGCCTCCCACAAATTTAAGATGCTGTGCTTTCATTTGCATTCAGTTCAAAATACTTTCTAATTTTCCTTTTGACTTTTTACTTAACCCATGGTTATTTAGAATTATGTTATTTTATTTGAAGATTTCCCCAGATAGGCTTCAGCTATTTACTTATAATTTAATTCCACCACAAACAGAACATACTCTATGCAATTTAAATGATTCAAAGTCTATTGAGGCTTGATTCATAGTCCAAAGTATGGCATATCTTGGTAAATACTTTGTGTAAATATTCTTCAGTTGAAAAGCATGTCTCCTCTGCTGATCATTGGCACAGTGTTACACAGTGTCAATTAGGTCAAGCTGATGTATAGCACTGTTTAAATCTTTAACCATGATTGTGGATTACTCTTTGGTACTCTTCTTTTGTGAGTCTGTCATATATTTTGAAGCCCTGTTATTAGTACATAATTGTTTAGGATTATTATCCCCTCTTAATAAATTGACTACTTCATCATTTTGAAATGACCTTCCTTATCCCAGATACTATACTTTATCTGGTATTACCAGAGCCGCTTCAGCTGTCCTCTGACTTTTGTTAGCGTAGCACATGTATCTTCTCCCATCCTGTTCTGTTAGCCTATGTTTGTCTCTGTATTTTAAAGTACGTTTCTTGGGGTACCTGGGTGGCTCAGTTAAGCATTTGACTCTTGGTTTTGGCTCAGGTCATGATGTTACAGTTCTAGAGTTCAAGCCCTACATCAGGCTCCATCCTGCAGAGCCTGCTTGGGATTTTCTCTCTCTCTCTCTCTCTCTCTCTCTCTCTCTCTCTCTCTCCCCTCTACCCCAGTCTCTCACTCTCAAAATAAACAAATAAACGTTGAAGTGTGCTTCTTGTAGGCAGTATATAATTGGGTTTGTGGTTTTCTTTTCTTTTTCTTTTTTTTCAATCCAATCTGACAATCTCTGACTTTTATTTGGGATGTATATATCACTTAAATTAATAGGTTGTTGATGTGGTTGTGTCTAAATCTATCACCTTGCTTTTACTATTTATTCCACCTGTTCTTTTTCCTATTTCTCTTTTTTCTCTGCCTTCTTCTGGATTAATTTTTTATTGATCCTATTTTATCTCTTTTTTTAGCTTATTAGCTATAACTTCTTATTGTGTTTTTAGCAGTTGCTTTAGGGCTTATAGTATGCAATTTTAACTTATTACAATCTACCTTAGAGTGACATGATACCGTAACATGTAAAGTATAAGAACAATGTATCTATGTACTTCTATTTCTCCCCTCCATTTTCTTATGCTCTTGTTATATATTTTATTACTACATATTTTATTATTTATATATGATATTATGTATTATATTATTGTCTATATATATTTTATATATTATTATATTATGAAATTCATATCTTTCAACAAGATTTAATTAATAAGAAAATTATTATTATTTAATATTTATTATTTCCAGGACTCTTAATTCTGTTGTGTAGGTTCAGACTTTAATTTGGTATAATTTTTCATTTGCCTGAAGGACTCCTTCTAACATTTCTTGTAGTGCATCTCTCTTGGTGATAAATTATTTCAGCTCTTATATGTCTGAAAATATGTTTTGCCTTCATTTTTGAAAGATATTTTAGCTGGATATAGAATCACACTCAGTAGCAGGTTTTTTTTACCCCCAGTATTTAAAAATTTTTTTTTAATGTTTATTTTTGAGATAGACACACAGAGTGCAAGGGGCGGGCAGAGAGAGAGGGAGACACCGAATCCAAAGCAGGCTCCAGGCTTTGAGCTGTCAGCACAGAGCTCGACAAGGGACTCAAACTCATGAACCACGAGATCATGACCTGAGCTGAAGTCGGATACTTGACCAAATGTCACCCGGTGCCCCATCCCCATTATCTTCTTCCTTGAACCGTCTCTGACTACCAATTTGCTATCTTCCTTAGCTCTGTATGTAGTGTCGTCCCAGGGCCCCCATTGTTTTTTGGTTTCTCCCTTTATTATTGTTTTATTGAAAACTTTGATTATGATGCATCTTGTGTAGTTTTCTCTGTGTTTCTTGTGCTTGTGATTTGTTGAATGTCTCAAATCTGTGTGTTTACAGCTCCATCAAATTTTGTTAAGAAAAATCTGCCATTATTTCCTGAAATATTTTCTATGTCTCCCTTTCATATTCAGGGACTCCAGTAGATATGGGCCAGGTTGTTGAGGCTGCCCACGCTTCCCTGATGCCTCTTCTCCCATGTTACCCACATCTGGGTCATCCACACTGTTTCGTGTAACTTTCTACACTGATCTCTTTAACGTCAGGGTAGACAGTCAGGTTTGTGAGGCAGAAATGAGATGTGTTGTGCACTTATCTTTAATTCCAGCATCTAGTTCTGTGCCCTCCCATAAAAGGTACTCAATAAATAACTTGTGTAAAGACTAATTTGAGTATCCATTTTTGTGGCTTCATGGTCTTCTTGCTTCTGATTCATTAAAAATATTAGTTTGCTAAACCTATAATTTATGTTAAATTGTGTTTGCTGCAGACAAAGAGATGAGCGGCCCCCACAGGGCTTGGCAGTGGTGTTTTAGGGTGAAATTCTATGCATGTTGTTACTGCAGTGGGAATATTGAATCCATGACTTCATCACAGATGTTTCTTTCATTGACTTAGTGTTAACACTTCAAATCAACAAACTTAGGTTAATATTAAGTTGCAAGTTGACCAAAGTAAACATTTCCTTAGATTACTTCAGATCACTAGCATTCCAGGGAAATTATGAATCACTATTCTAGTAATATTCTTTTTACTTTTTTAAATGTTCATTTCTTTTTGAGAGAGAGGATGACAGAGACAGAGTATGAGCACAGGAGGGGCAGAGAAAGAGAAGGAGACACAGAATCTGAAACAGGTTCCGGGCTCCAAGCTGTCAGCACAGAGCCTGACATAGGGTTTGAACCCACAAACCATGAGATCATGACCTGAGCTGAGGCCAGATGCTTAACCAACTGAGCCACCCTAATAATTATTCTTTTTGCTTTTATATCTTATTTGTTTTCCTCACACTTTATGCATTATTTAATAAGTCTCTTTCTGCATGGGTTAGACCTGACCATCTGGGAATATGCAGACCTTTAAAGTAAATAACATGCAATTTTCTGAAGGAGGCTTTTTATTTTATTTTATATTAAATAGGCAGTAGTGGTATTTTGTAGGCATTTGAGCTATGATGTCCGGATGATAGGAAAATAGGTGGGGACAAGTCAATATCAAAAGAGTGATAGAAAAAAATAGAGTCTGATTTTTCTGTCATTGTATGTGTATTGGAGAATATATTCAATCTTAAAATACACTTAATTCTGGGCACCTGGGTGGCTCAGTCGGTTGGGCACCTGACTTCGGCTCAGGTCATGACCTCACAGGAGGTTCGAGCGACGTGTCAGGCTCTGTGCTGACAGTTCAGAACCTGAAGCCTCCTGCTGATTCGTGTCTCCCTCTCTCTCTGCCCCTCCCCCGCTCTCATTCTATCTCTCAAAAACAAATAGACACTTAAATAGATAAATAAACAAGATAAAATGCATTTAATTAAGAATCTGGATGTCAATTTTTCTGGCACAAATGTTTATAATTAGTATTTCAGTCACAACAGAGAAAAAATGAAAATAAGATCGTACCTAGCAAAATATTTGTCCCTCTACAGGAATGGAACTCCCAGCTTTTTCCTTTAAAGGTCTGGGAGCAGGACGTGCAGTGGCGGTACAGGGTCAGCAATACCGCGGTCTTTTCTCTTCTGGCCACTCACTCTTCCCTGGGTATCCCCGCGTATCTCGCATTCCCCCAGCCCTCAGCCCTTCCAGCCTAACCCTTCCTTTAATACCAATTATTCAATCCAAGCTCCTGACCTGAACAACGGCATGCAGTCCAGGTCACCCAGGTGCCCTCACCAAGTATTTCTGATGCCTCAAAGGATGAGCGTATGTCCCACAAAGATGTTTCCGCTGCATTTGTCTCTTTAGCCAGCCATCTTCCCCCAAACTGTTGCTCCTCTCCCAAGTAATGCATTGTCCAGCGTGTAGTGGCTTCTCTAACCTTATACCTGCAGCCCACACATGGGTGCAGGCATCTTTTTTATTTTCTCAGCAGCATGGCTAAATAAAGTTAGGGTGTGGGTGGGTGGGTGTGTGGGTGTGTGTGGGTGTGTGTGTGTTTAAAGGTTTGGAGATTACTGAATGGACTGCAGTGTGGTCAAAAAGTATCCAAACATCACTACTCTTGATTAAGTCTTTATCCATACCCCTCAAAAATCATCCTCTATTAGTATTATTCCTCCTTGATCCTGAGACTGCCGCCATCTTGCAAGGATCTTTGCCCATATCTTCTGATCTGAAATCCTGACTCCACTGCTCATGGCCCCAGAGACCCCTTCCCCAGTCCTAGACCTGTTTCCTTTCCTATTTCAGGATAATTTGCAGTAGGAGCACCCATTCATTTAAGAGCATGTCCACGTGGTCGACCCACTCCACCTCCCTCATCCATTGCTTAGACAAGACACTCTCAACAGCTGGCTAAACATTTCCTGAGAGCTGAGTTACCCAGGCTTAACAGCATGTGTGTGGAACAGAATCAAGCAGTCCAGAACTTGTACACTGAACTCGGTGTACTTCCTCTTTATAATCTTTCCTCTGGTAACAGGCGAAGGTACGATCAGATCCCGAGGTCCTCAGTGTGGCCTGGTGGTATGGATAATGTTTCTCAGAAACCCTAGCTTCTCTGCCACTTCTGTAAAAAATTAGAAAACGTGCCCTTTCTCTAGGAAGACTAGCACCTCATGGACCAGTGAGCAGAACATTGGCTGCTTTCGCTGCCCTCAGCCAGGTGTCCGCAGGTGGGGCCCCATTTATAGGCGATCTTCCGCCATGGCTCTGATTCTGCAAAGACTTAGTTCTGTCAGAAATACGTAGCAAGGTACATCATTAAGAAAAGTGCTCAACACATCATTCTGAAATATCTGCGTTAGTATCACTTGATTGGTTTCTGGCTTTCTGTGGGCCTTTCCCCCAAAACAATGAAAAGTCTTATAGATCTATAATCAATCTGGCTCACAGAAGTGGTTTCCTAGAGAATAAAAGGAGGGTCTGCCCCAGGCTGTACTCCAGGTCTCGCTCTAGAACACAAAAAATACTCTCAAAGTACAGATTCCAACTCTGACAGGAAGAACTTTTTATTGGAAAAGATTTTTTAAAAGAATTTTTGAAAACTGTTTTTAATTTTATAAGTTTTTAAAAAGGCAAATCCCCTGAGGTCACCCTACTTCCCTGACTCTTACTGTCTTGCAGTGAAACCTTTTGAACTTGGTCCATTTTGAAGGGTTTTCAGGATGAAAATCTCATTTTCTATTGAGTAGAAGCGAAAACCAAGAAAAACAAAGAGCATTTTACATTTCCACAGCTATATGATTTGAGGGAACTACCTTCCAACAACCAGGCTCATGCACGGTTCCCGTCTCCAGGCCCTCAGGGACCGTGGATGGCAAAGCAGAGGAATGAGGAAGGCTTCCTGAGGCAGGCAGTGCCCAGCTAAGCCTTGAGGGGAGAGGAGGTGGTTCCCCAGGCCTGCTCCCCAGGCCAGCCCCTCACCGTCTCTTCAAAATCTCTGGTAGTACATGAGTAAGCCCATTTTAAAGAGCAGACACTGAGACCCCAGGGTTTTCAGACCTCCCTCTGCCTCCCCAGTTACTTCCTGCCAGTTCATTCATTCAACAAACATTTGGGCATTCTGCGATCTTCCAGTTGCAAACCGAGGTAAAAGAGCAGGTAATGGGGAGGGGGCAGACCTCCAATCACAGAGAAGGTGAGGCTTCAGTCAGTTCCTCAGGCTTCTCCTTGCCTCCTCTGCCAGCTGTCCGTACATTCCCTTGTGGTAACCTCTGTCTCTACTGGGGGAGCCATATGTCCTCTCCATTTCACAGAAATGACACAGGAGTTAGGTCATGCAGCACAGAGCAGGGCATCAGGGAGGGAGGTGGCCAAGCCCTGGAAGGCAGAGATACCAGCCAGACATAGCTCAGGCACTGCTCCCAGACTGTGCCAGGACACGGAGCGCTGGAAGTGGGGACATGGGTGGGGAATGGGGATTGAGGAGCAGGTGGGAGAGGAGGACTCCTGGGGGGACAGAGGGGTGGTGGAAAAGGGGGAAGTCCACATGCTGATGGGGAGTGCAGGGCGCAGCTTCAAGGCATTGCTCTATCCATGACAGCATCACAGCCTCCCCTGACCCTGGAGGGCATCACCACCTTTTCTACACAAGTCTTTCATTTCCGCCCCCCCCACCCCATCCTGGTTCTTGCTCCAGTCTTCAAATATATAAGTTTCAGTTTATTTACCAGAGAGAAGTAAATAAATGTTAAATAAACAAGTAAATAAATAGTTACAAAAAAAGAAGGAAGCTTTGCCAACACTTCTGTGTTTATATCTGTTTGTGTTCTTATTTGCCTGTTTTGAAAAGCAAATCACTTCTAAGACACAGTTTTTAAAAACAGGAAATATAGTCTGATTCAATCCCATTTGCATTCTTTTAGTCTCTGTGAATGTATTTTAACTCAGGTGAAATTTCACTGGTTATATGTTGGTAAGTTTCCAAAAAAGCCCCAGTAACACTCAGGAATTATGCCTGCTACAGGATGTTGGTCAGGTTTTAGTGTCCAGCAAAGGCCTTTTAAAAACCTATGAAATAAGAATATATTTACCTAAGGTTAAAAAAGTGAGTTATTGAGTATCCAGTGGGGATTGCCCCAATCCTAGCATGACCAAGGTCACAAACACACACAGACACCCATGAACACTCTGGGAAACCATGTCATCACAGATTTACAGCTCTCTCCTTACCCTTGAATGAACCCAGTCTCTGGGAAGTGTCCGGGAAGCAGAGAGAGAAGGTAGATTGCTCATTCTGTCACATGCATCACTGGATTGGGGCAATTATTTTATCCCCATGATAGGAACACCTTCATGTTTCCATGTTTGTACAACTCTTTTGTCTACTTAAATGGATGTACCAGGACACTATTAGTCAATATCCAATTTAACAGTTTTATAAAAAAGACAATAACAAAAGGAACTCCAGGTAGACAGATGGCCTCATATAAATGGTATCTCCAGTACCTTCAGTGACCAGGCCATGACATATGATCCTATTGTAGTTTTCTTTAGAAGGAACATCAGAACAACTTCATCTCTAACACCCTCCCTATGATGGCTAAATAATAGCCGATAACATTATATCCCCACTGGACACTCAATAACTCATTTTTTTAACCTTAGATAAATATATTCTTATTTCATAGGTTTTTAAAAGGTAGTTTATTAAATCCAGGTCCAAATAAGAATCCACACATTTTAATTGTTAAGAGAGCTCTTCACTCTAAAGATGCCCTGTCTTTTTCTTCCTTGCAATTTATGTTGTTGAAGAAACAGATGTTTTGCCCTATAGAATTTCCCAGCATCTGGATTCTGTTGATTGCATTCTTGGGGTACCATTAATGCATGTCTCTGTCCCCAACAGTTCCTGTAAATTAATGGAGGCCTGATCAAATTCAGGTTAAATTTTTTGCAAGACTTCCTCCAAAGTGGTGTTGCGTACATACAACGGAGGAACATATATTCTGGTTGCCTTCTTGACAGCCTGTGGACAGGTCTATCACAGCTTCATTATATTCAACTACAGTTTTCTGTTTTCATGATGCTCTCCCTCTCCAGACTGCAAAGTCCTTGAGGACAGGGCCAGTGTCCTTAGCAGCTAACTTGATGCCTGGCTCACTGGCAAAAGAAATCTTTCTGCCATGATCCTGTGAGATACATCATGTCACATAGCAGGAAAAATGAGAAGTAAAATGTTCCCTTAAAAAATTAAAGGAGGTAAATTGCCATATACTTGTATACATGCAGGAAAAACAATTACGCATTTGAAGGCCTTCCTTCACAAAAATGACAACTGGGGCTTAGAATGGTTGCCTGTGACTCATTCATAATCAGCCAGATAGCAAAACATATCCGTGGCGAAAGCACTTTGAGTTTGGGACAATAACTAATAAAACTTGTCTTCCTGTTTTCTATAGCTAGGGAGGACTTCTACAAATGAGGAAACCAAATCAGAGAAGTTTCGTCACTTTGCCAAAGGCATATTTAATACTTGGCAAGAGCTAGGGACTTAAAAGGCAGGTCCTTGGACTCCAGTTATGAAGCTTTTTCCAGCATATACTACAGAAACGGTCTACAAAGTGGCTCCCACATTAGGTGGGCTTTGACAAGTGATAAAACATATATACTAGTTTCCTCTCAAGCCTGAAGTAAAAATCATCAAATCCACCTGCAGGGCAAAATCATTCTCAGCAAAGAGAAGCCCCAGATAAAAAAGAACCAGGTGACAGGAATTCCTCAAGGCTTGGCAATAACTAAAAAGCCCCTCGATTTTGTGCATTGTTCTGAGAGGAAAATAAGTGGTTCAAAATTCTGCCAATGTGAAAAGCCTTGAAATTATACCTTGCCAGGTGCCCTTGGCCATGGGACAGCCTGGGCTATTTGGTGGAATCCCTCCAGCGGTAGCTGGGCTTGTGTTGAAGCCCCCACCAGCACTCGCTTCACATGTATAACTCACTGCATTGCCAGCCTGGATACTTGACCAGCGCCGTGTGTCCTCACCCAAAGTAGAAACTACTAAGTCAGGACCCTCCCCGGGGCTGCACCAGTGGGAGCTCTGCAAAGATCATCTCAGTGGCTCCTGAGGCTTTCCAGATTTGACTGCCAAGGCTTATCCTGAATAGCTTCAATAGTCTGCAGTTGGAACAAGCCAAGCCATCTCAAGAGTAAAGGCCAACCTAGACAGCTCTCTGATTTATTTCCTGCAGGTTCCGGAGCAATGCTTCAGTCATCTACAAAACCAGTGGTGGCCTCGTATTTGGGCCAGGCCATGGCATGACCTGAATGCATTATATTCAAAGACTAATACCCTATATGCTTAACACCAAAGCCAAAGCCAAAACAAAAATCTAACCTGATTGAGAGGTTGTCAAGCTAATCCAAGGCGGCATTAAACCAGAATTACAGTGTGACAGTGGGAAAGACTACTCCTTGTGACTCTCTGAGTTCTTTAGCTGTGAACTCTTATCCATCCAAGAGCAGGCTTTAAATGCCATCAGTTTGGTTATGCACATGTTAATTTATTGGAATTGTTTGATGATTTTTCCATGCTCCCACCCCTAGAACATCTAATGTAAAACAATACTATATGTTGAACAACTTCCCTCCTTTAAGAAACTTTCCTGAGCCCCTGGGCTTCAGGCATTTCCTTCTCTGTGTTCTCATAGCAACTGGTTCATACTTTCTTCATTGCACACATAGTCCATATTGCATAAGAGTTACACACGAGTGTGGCTATTGGTTATGGTTTACCCTCCATCCTCTGAAAAGCAGGACCCTTGTACTCTTCTTCTCTGTTGACCTTCAACTAGAATGGTGCCTGGCACTTATTAAGTATTTAAGTGCATGTTTTTAACCTCAATAAAATATTTTATACAGAAAACTTCCCCTTTCACCACTCCTGCTTGCATGAGTCAGATTACTTCCAGAGAAGAGAGAGACCCTCGTAAGGCAGTTTTCACCAAATTATTGATGAGTATTACTAATCACTAAAAGTCATTTTTTTCTCACTAAAACAAAAATGATGAACTCTATTATAGCGCATTCTAAAATGAGACAATAAAACCTATATAAAGGTAAGGTTGGCATTTTTCTCCTCTGGAAATAAATCCAGACTTGATATGATTAATATGTCATAGAAGGAGACCAAGACAGTTGGCATTGCTTGTCGTGACACTTCCTGGAAGCCTGGGTGTGTTGCTAGACCATTCAGAGGTTTGGTCTTCTCTCCAGAGCAAGCCAGGGGTCAGCTAAGAAGTCCTATCTTCAATACAGCTTTCTTAGAATAAGCCCTCTGGGGCAGCTCTAAACTAGAGCTCCCTAATCTAGGCAAATTGGCTGTATTTCACATAATAATGCCAATAGGATTCCTGGAATGTTGGATTGAGAAAGTTGGGTGGCTGTGTTTAGCAAGAACTGAAGAACTTCATGAAGGATGAGCAGTAGCCACCATGGGTATGGATGGGGAGTCAGAAGCACTAGGGTTGGTAACTCCACCCTTTCATCACGTCCTAATCCAGGCAAAAAGTTGCTACATGTGGGCTTTCATCATTTCAACCTTAAGGAATGCAGAGACGTTGAGTTCACACCTAAAACCCCAAATTCGTACTTCCTTGTCAAAAACAACCCCTGCCCATCTCATAGAGAAAAGCCTGGGAGCTCAGAACAATAACGTGTCCCAGTACAGATCCTTCTCAATGTGCCCTTGGCAGGTTTGGCTGAGCATAATCCCCACAGGAGCCTTCACTGCAGACCTGGAGCCAGTTCCTAAAAGCCAGCTGGTGCCTATTTGATTGATTTGTTGATTGCACAACCACTGGCTGGCCTGCCCATGGCAATGGGGAGGGGTTGCTCCTTGGCAGTCAAGGGGGATAATAAGAGCAAAACCTGCCAGGACAAGGCATCTGGCAGAACTTTTTGAAACCCTTTCTATTTCCAGAACTTGGAATGCACATGGACCTCAAAGGCACCAGGGAGTCACTCCGGCTTGTCCTCAGTGCCCTCAAGAGGAATTGTTTGCAATCCTTGTCCCCACATGACTTATCCAGGTACTACACTGGAGCATATTTCAAATGCGTTGTTTCCACCGGTGGAGAGCTCATCTCCCCTTACCTGCCCTCTACCAACATCACAGCGATGCTTTGTTTTTATGAGCATATGGGAGAAGAATGGGTTGAAACCCCCCCAATAAAAGCAGAAGACTGACAAAGTAATTCTCAACGTTGGAGCCAATGACATAAGTGTCAGGTCACATGAGTGACATGCTTTTTCATGACATGCTTTTTCACCTGCTGCACATGAGCCATAATTTAAAAATATCTTTATTGAGCCTTAACTGTCCTCCGATTTCTTCCATCACATGACCACTAAATATACTCCAAACGTAAGTGTTTAGTTCTCCACCAGATATTTCTTCCTGATATAAAATCCTGTCTCTAGAATGGCACTCTTTCTTAACAGCTCTAGTCAGCTGCTAAGAAGACACACCTAAGAGCTAACAGGGGACCAGGAACTTTAATTTGCTAACTACATATGAGAATGAAGGCAATGTATCTTTTCAACTTAGGATGCATCAAAAGAAGGAATGCTGAAAGCAAGTCAAATGCACAGAGGAAAAACATTTTTAACCCTTTAACAACAATTTAATGGAAGATTTTGTATAAGGTCCATCCATAAACACAGAGCTGGCACTTGATACATGATCATTGAATTGAACTAACAACTTGTTCTAATTTCCTAAACTCTCTGAGTTCTTTAGAATTTGCCCTAGGATTACAGGTGATTTCTTTTTCCTTTTACCTCTACCTCCCCAACAAAGAGTAGTCACAGGCATCAACAGATGAAGCCAATGCAATTTTGAGGATAAATCCTAGCAGACACGCATCAATTCTGTATATAAGAATGAGTCTGCAGAGGGAACCAAGGCTTCTATTCTACATTTGTCCCCAAATTCAAAGGGAACTGACACACTGTTTATAGGATACAGTTTGGCTCACCCAAGAACCAGTCTCAAAAAAAGGGCTTGGACTTCTCAGAGATCATTCTCCTTAACTTAGCAAAGTAGCAAGTTGTAATGGGCAAATACATGCACCTCCAGAATTCACATATAAGAGACAGTCTGATTTTTTTCTTATCTCATTTCCTGAAGACAAATTCTTCTCTTAATTATGTTTTTAACCTATGCAGATCTGAATTATTAAATAAATGTTTGTCTGTAAAATATATCATGAAGAGTATAGCAGTTGCCTCCAATGCTACTGGAATATAGCTGATTTTAATTAAGTGTTTTAGCTTTGTTTACTTCCCCAATGATTAAGAGAGAACAAATCTTTTCATAGAGCATAAGTAGAGAAGTAGGTAATGCAGGCGAAATTAGAGAAGTAGATAGAGGAAGCTGGTGCAGAGTTTCCAATGGTTTCTTCAGATTGGGAAGCTACCAAACATTTAATAACGAAGTCAGCTCTATCTGTACAATGGCCCTGCTGTCTGCCCTCTTCTTTTCATTACCCCTCACCTCCTTGCTGGATTATTGCATAGTCACCTACCTAGTTTCCTTGTCTCCTTTCTCTCCTCTTCAATCCATCCTGTATTAATCACTTAGACGTGAAATATGTAATAAGCATCTACGATATGCTAGGCATATTTTTACAGTTCTTTTACAACTACCACAGGGATCTTTAAAGAGGAAAATCTTTAAAAATAGCAATTGACTTGACTTTAAAAAATTTTAATGTTTATTTTTTTTTGAGAGAGAGAGGGAGGGAGAGAGAGGGAGAGACAGTAGGAGTGGGGGAGGGGAAGAGAGAGAGGGAGACACAGAATCCAAAACAGGCTCCAGGCTCTGAGCTGTCAGCACAGAGCCTGACATGGAGCTCAAACCCATGAACCATGAGATCTTGACCTGAGCTGAAGTTGGACACTTAACCGACTAAGACACCCAGGCGCCCTTTGAATTGACTTTTAAAGAGAATGACATGAAGAGGTTGTTTGTCTACCAAATTCATCCCCATAGGATCTATAACTAGGAGGATGGTGTGTGTGTGTGTGTGTGTGTGTGTGTGTGTGTGTGTGGTGTATGTCCTTTAGATTAAAACCTGACATTAGTTTGCTCTCTTCTCTGAAAATAACAAAATTAATTTTCAATAATTTAGAAGACTATTCCACAAAAAGCCTATGATACACAGAGCAAAGCTCTGGCCCTGGCTGATGTCCTAAGGTGTCAGGAGACTGGATGTCACCGTGATATAATTACCATCATATTTCTCCAGTCATTTAGCCTAAGTGTAATTTCAAAAGATCTAATCACCTCATTTCACTCTGCACTTTTATTTAGTTAATATTACAATAAACTTCTGATTCCAAAAGCAGCTTTGAGACTGTTTTTAAAAGTATATATATATTAATTTGAAAATGTTGAAGTTATTCTAGGGTGAATGTTCATTTCCCATTTAGATCGATAAATAGTAATGCTTTTTAAATGTTCTATAAATAATAATGCAGTTTTAGGGAAAAAAATTGAGGAGACCTTAAGAGGTCTCATCAATTAAGATGCTTATTAGCTTTTGGAGAAAGACTCATTTATATTCCACGATTGGACGTTGCCTTACTTCTGTTGTTTGAGAAATGAGTGCTGTCCATTTGGGATTTGTCAAGTGATACTGTGGAAAAGTCTTGGGGTCTGGAGAAGACTTGGATTTAAACCCAGACTCTCCTTGCTGTGTTTTCCTAGAAGAAGTATTTCTGATCTCTGTGCCTCTGTTTCCTCCTCTGTAAAATCTCACATGATGGTGTGAGGTATGTGAAATTGGTTTGTGAAAATTGAAGCACTCCATTAGTCCTGCAGTGGCTATGAGATGTGATGCCTTGGGACAGTGGGGTCTGTCCCTAATAGTGAAGAAACTGAGGCAAGTTCCCCTATCCTACTTTTCCTTGCACAGCAGAGATGGGGGTCTCTTCTCAAACTTCAAAAGTATGGGGACACTTGGGTGGCTCAGGTTAAGCGTCTGACTTCAGCTCAGATTATGACCTCACGGTTTGAGCTCCACTTTGGGCTCTGTGCTGACAATGCAGAGCCTAGAGCCTTCTTCAGATTCTGTGTCTTCCTCTTTTCTCTGTCCCTCACCCACTTGTGCTCTGTCTCTCTCTCAAAAATAAACATTAAAATTAAAAAAAAAAACTTCAGAAGTATACATTACAACTAATTCACACTCTAAGTATTAAAAAGGACAAAAAGCATTCACATTGACCAATTAATTATGGAAGCTAATCACAGAGTCTTAAGAGCCTTTGGCATACACATGCAAACATTTTTAACCACTACCTATAGAAATAAATATTCCACTTTCATGTGGGTCATTTTTCCAAATGTTCGTTTAAATTTTGTCTCTCTGCTTCTTGCACTTTTTGGCTGGGTACTAGTGAGGAAAATGCACCGGAGGTATCTACACACTAGTTACAAGAATATGTGATTTCACAGAGTCAGTTGTGTAAAAAGTAACTAGTGGTTTTCCACAAAACTGACTAATTTTAATTTGTTAAAGTCAAATGGGTATCAAATGGATGACAGAGAACAATTATCAGACATGCATTATGATTAAATCTACTGGTTAGATAGAAACCCTGACAGAAAATAAATCTTTCTTCTGGCTTTAGGATAGAATCTGTACATTGGTCCCACTATTCAGACTCTCCTGAGTCTGTGGGGTTTATTGCTAAACTTAAATTCTGGTGATAGTAGGAATTTCTGAGGGCAACTTATTCTACTTTCATCATCATGTTACATTCATTTTTAAAATCCACTAAGTTAATTATTCTATTTATGTTCTGGTAAGTGAAGGTCAACATCATCTTTTAAACTATAGTATCAGCAGAAATTATTTTCTTTAAAAACCCACTGGCACTTTTCTCTGTCCACCCATTCATTTCCATCTCCATTTCCTCAGTGAGGTGATGTGTTATCTGGGAACGTTTTGGTCACCATCGGTTCTCTTTCCTTATTATCACTCTGCCGGCTTGAGTTTCATGAGCAGCTGACTCAGACAGCAGTCTACTCGCCTTCCTTGAAGCCCAGGCTTTGCCAGCAAGCCCAGCATGGTTATTTTATGGGCTACATCCACTAGTTGTCGGAACCGATCCAGTCATGGGATTGGAGGTGGTCACTCCACAGGCACAAGAAGAAGAGAGAGGATGGATTGTGACTTCTAAGAACTTAGAAACCGCTGATTACTCAGTGACTCTTTTGAGGAAAAAGTAGGAAAAGACTCTCAATTCCTGAAGACTTATTTCTGGCATCTATTTTGTGGGAGGAAATGGAAGCACCATAGTTTGCAGTCTCTGTGTATCCCTTTCATCTCTTATGTCCCTCTTTATTCACACCAATCACTGTGCTAAGAGCTAACAAAGAGTCCAGGTAGAGGGGATCTGATAATGGTAGAAATAGAGATGAATTCAAGCCCTACTGCCAAGGACCATTACCATCTTTGGAGAAAGAAACACAAACATAGGAAATGCAACGATGGGCAGACTACCACTGCACTAGTGACCACAGTGCCCCCCATGTCCCATCTCTTTTAAGTCTTTTGTGTGAAATGTTTGAAGCCCCTCTATATATCCCACAATGCTGGACACACAGCAGATCATCGGAAATGCTGCTTGCACTCCATTGGTTTAGTAACTCTCTTCTTCTTTTCTCTGATTATTAAATAAATTATAGATTTAGTTGGTTATGTGATAGTAGATCTTGAGGTGTTTTAAATTAAAGTAGGTTTACTCAAATTCAGTAGGTTTTATATTTTTTAAGGTTTCCACACCTACCACACCACCCCCAAATTAAGCATTTCAGTAGCCAGGGACAATCTATTATGTAACACAGTCTTCTTAGCAGCTAAAAAACAACAGTTAATGATTGATAGATCAGGAGAAGCTCTGAAATTTTGAAATCAGACAGTATGATCCACAAGGGAACTATGCTCCAGGTGACATACACACCTAGGATTCTTTTTTTTTTTTAGTTTATTTATTTATTTTGAGAGAGAGACTGTCTCAAGCGGATTCTATACTGTCAGTGCAGAGCCCAAGGTGGGGCTCAAACCCATGAACCATGAGAACATGACCTGAACCAAAATCAAGATTCAGATGCTCAACCAACTGAGCCACCTAGGCACCCAACACCTAGGGTTCTTTATTTTAAAAAATTGTTTTAATCATAAATAAATATATTGCTCTCATGTGTTATTATCAAGAGAGCATTAACACAAGTTCCCAAGTAGTATGAGACTTACATTGATTCCACATTTGAATATTTGACACCAGTCTGAGCATTTAATATTTAGAAACACTTTCTAGTCACATACAAAAAATTACATTTGGATGACAAATGAAATAAAGACAATTCACAAAGTTCCTTGTCACAAATTGTGAACTTAGAGGTGTCCCTTATTCTAACAAGAATCGTGAGGTAGAAACACAGACTGCCAATCTGTTAAATTTTAAAGAGAAATGTAACTGTCAAGGAGACCTCACATTCAGGCCAGTCTGACCAGTGCAAAATACATGAGAAGTTTACTTTGAGAAAAGGAAATAAGAGGAATTAGCTCTGTGAACGGCATATGCAGTAAGCATTGGCTTTGATAGCCTGCCGTGTCCATCTCCATAATATATAAGAATACACTGGCCAGATAGACTTGATATACCCACTTTTTGCCCTTGCTTAGACACGCAAACTCAGGTTTGGCCATAACTTTAATGAGACTTTATATATCTCTGTTTACTCCAAATTATGATGGACTTATTTCTGAGTTTAATTTTCAGATAACAATCTTACTTCCCATATTTCCAGATTCTTGAAGTCCATTCCTCTGTTTTCCCCATGGACTGTCTGTAAGATCTAGGACTAAACGATTGACCAATTTTGGAACAGAGCAGCAGTGAGATAGGTCTGTAAAACCCACACAATCAAAAGGGACCTGACACTAAAGAGATCAGTCAGAAGTGACCACAGACTAGGGTGCCTGAAAGCATACATTCTTGATCTAAGACTGCTGGCCTGACTACCACTGAGAAAAATCCTCCAAGGATATAGTCACAGTTTCTCACATTCTTCCCTGTGATCCACAATGAAAACTTCTGTCAGATATTGAGTCATCTGTTGGCATTTACAGCCATAATGAAACACAGAAAAAAGTGCACCCCGTTCTTTTTTCTCCTTCTTCCTTTTTCCGTCTTTCACTCACTGCGGTGGGATTGGGGAGGGTGACTGAAGCCGGGATATAGATCTGTTTCCCACTGTTCCCACAGAAAATAGATACAATTTAAACAAGCTCTTTAAATGATCAGGCTTCTGTTTCTAGCCTAATACCCACGATGGGTACTTCTCAAGTTTCTTAAACACAAAATTTTGTTAAAATACTTAGCATATCACCTCACACCAGGCTAGAAAACTGTTGATTACACAGGTAAAATGTGCCTCAGAAGATGTATCATAGTCAATATAAATTAAACCAAAGCAGGAATTTTTTGTTTTGACCCTCAACACCTTATCGCTTTTTTGTTAATCAACACTTTGGTGTTTTCCTGAAGCTCACTTCAGTGTATGTGATTCTCATTGTGTGAGGCATTGGATTTGGATCAAGCCAGTGAACAGAACAAAGACCCAGCTAGTGCGTTATGAAATAGCAACATTTGCATGTGTTTGGAAATACTAAAGTCTCATCTCTAGATTATCTAAATTTGTAATTTCAGATCAATAAAATTAAGCAATTATACTCTAGTAAACCATGTTTTGCAGGAAATAGAGCAAAATAGTATTTTCATGTTGCAATTTATGCAGGGTGTTTGTGTGTGGTTTTTTTTTTAATTACAAAGTAGCAATCTAAGCAATGATTTCTAGATGTCCACTCTTAAACCATCATCTTTATCTGAAGACAATTTGATCCGCAACAGTATCTACTCTGAACAGAACTTTAGAGAAGTTCAGCTGTCTTTTGACTGTCTGCCTGGCGTTCTCTAAGTGTGAGTCTCTAAGTGAGTTCTCTAAGTGCCTGTCTCTGACCATTCAATTACTGACTTTCTGTCAGCAGGGAAATCTGCAGAGGTTTTTATATTTGGAGCTTCTCATCACTGTATCTTTCTCCTAACCTTAACAAAACATGCTGTAAAATCATTTTTAAAGTATATTATTCTTATGCATACATGGTTAATGTCCTAAAACATGGCTCCAATCTGTGTATTTTTAAATTTTTACCAGCAAAAAAGACACCACTGCAAGGGGCAGAGTGGGGAACGCAAAACAACAGATCAGCCGAGACGCAGAACCAGGGTTTCAGCCTAATAATCGCTAATAATGAGATCTCTAACAACTCATGTCGGCATTCTGATCTTCTGTTTCCTTCTCTTCTAGATAAGGGCATAAGGAAGAAAAACCTTCTTAGATACTCTGGCTGGGTCTAAAAATTAAACTGACAAAGATAGATTAGCAGGAAAGAAGCATACACATTTATTTAATATAAGTTTTCTTTTTTTTAAGAGAGACAGAGAGAGAGCGAGCGAAAAGGAGAGAGTGCATGCCAGTCAGGAGTGGGGGTGGGGCAGAGGGAGAGGGAGAGAGAATCTTAAGCAGGCTCCACAGAGCCGATGACATGGGGCTCGACTGTGAAATCATGACCTGGGCTGAAATCAAGAGTTGGATGCTTAACCAACTGAGCCACCCAGGTGCCCCTCTTTAATATAAGTTTTATGTTATATGGGAGACTTCATAAGGAAATGAAGCCTGGAAGAAACTGTTGGACCTGAGTATGTTTATGCTAAGTTTGATGAAGTGTGGGCAGTCATGGAGAGACCTTACAGGTCATAAAGGAGTATGAGGTGAGTATAGCAAACTTGGGGGACACTTAGCAAGATCTGTTTGTTAGGATTCTTCTATGGGTCCATTGGTCTTTGGAGATAAGCATGCTCCTTTCCTCTAGATAAAGAGAAGGCACCTCTCACATGAGGGTTTTATGACCTGTTTCAGGGAGAAGGATGGAAGGAAGACCAAAGTGATTTTCTTGTTTCTTCTTTTTTATCAGACTTCTTCAGCTTAAAATATTTGATATGCTAAAGTGCCGTAATTTGGGATAATGTGTCCTGAACCCCATCAAGAGGATTTCACAGGGGCTTTGAGAGTTTGCAAGTTCACAAATTCTAGTAGACTTTCCAGACAGAAGGGAGGTTGGAGGACTCCATGAGCTTACAGAATTGGTATAGAAGTAAGTAGGAATAAGGAAGGAGAAATAGGAAGGAGTAGAGATAAGGAAAGGTTGGAAGGACAAGAGGTGTGTCAGAACATGAGATATTAGAATTTGAGATTCAACATTGGAAGTTATTGGAGGTAAGACCAAGGGAGTAAGAGGCTATGGTGAGGTGAAAACAAAGGCCATTAAAGTTGGTTTCAGGAGGGGCACCTGGGTGGTTCAGTCAGTTAAGTATCGGGCTTCTGGCTTTGGCTCAGGTTATGATTTCACAGTTCGTGGGTTCAAGCCCCGCGTTGGGCTCTGTGCTGACAGCTAGCTCAAAGCCGGTAGGCTGCTTCGGATTCTGTGTCTCCTTCTCTCTCTCTGACTCTCCCCTGCTTGTGCTCTGTCTCTCAAAAATAAAAAAAACAAAAAAAACAAACAAAACCCACATAAAGTTGGTTTCAGGAAATGTTATGGCTAGGATCCAATGGGTCACCCACACAATATCAAAATCCCCCAGGAAATGAGAAAGATTGTGCTGAAGAGGAAGACTGTGAATGAAAAGTTGAAAGCTTCAGTGAATGTACTATGACCAAGAGATGGTAAAGCACTGTGGTCAGGAGCTCCCTCATCCATGTCATTCAGATTTCAGCTCAAATCGCAGCTCCACCACTGACCACTTTTCACTTTCAGGCACCTTGCTCACCATGTCAGATTACAATCTACTCAACTACACAGTGGGGGAAATAATGTCTACCCCACAGGGCCATTCTGTGTGGCAGATGATAATAATTGCCTACTCAACAGCCATTCACATTATCTTCCTTGCTCTACAGCAGGTTGGCTTTACCCCACTGGGTAGATCTTGATTTATCTTAGCCAATCATGGTGATTCCTTCTGCTGTCCCAGTAACTGACTCACGAAAAACTCGATTTTGGACAATGAGATGTAGGCTAAGCCTGCTAAAGTGACTCCTGGGAAATGTTTGTTATCACTTCCTATTGGTTTGTGATGATATGATGCTAAGGACTCTGCAGCTATCTTGGTGCTATGAGGAAAACTTGCAGAAAAACTGAGAGCATTTATATGGAAAGACGACAGGAGACTGATTATTTAGCAAAATCAGTATTTGGAAAACTAACAGCACAAGTTTTGAAAAATCAGTTGGGAACTTGAGAATTTAGATTGAAATATAATCTAATAATTCCTCCTTTTTAGTCCTGAAAAAACTGCATTTTTACCTTTAAAAGGAGGATAGAAATAAGGGGGCGAGGAGCTTTGAATAAGAAGCTAACATCTTTTAAAATCAGCAATGACTGGAACCTTATGAATAAATTATTATATGCTCTATACTTCTTTCCCCGAAGTTGTCAGCTGTCTTAAGCAGTAAATTAATGTTGGTTGAGGAAGTATAAAGTGAGTCATAGGAAGAGAATCTGGTTCAATGATCTTGAAATATATTCAGTGTCAAAGATGATCATTTAAACTCTCTTTTCTAGTTTTTTTTTTTTTGGTGGGGGGAGGGGCAACCCATTATCTAAATACTTTTAAGAGGCAAAGCTGGCTATTGATGCAGAGTGATTCAGACAACATGAACTTGCTCACAGAACTTATGGCTATCGACATGTGGAGAGCAATCCAGAACATGAACTCTGCAATCCTGTGTTCATTTCTCTGCCTTTCCACTCCTCAGAGGGGTGAGGCTTCTTGACTCATTTGCTGGAAGTCTGATAGATTCCTTAAATAATTTACCAACTTTGAGTTTATACTTCAAACTTAAGTTGAACCAGATGACCTACACACATAATAAATGGGAGGATGGTGCACATATATATATTTGTACGCATGCAGGATGCACATATATGCAAAATATTTAATAACCAGCATGGTATGAAAACTGAAAATCGGAATGAATGCCAGTTGTGGGCTGGAGCAGGGTCCTGGAAAGCCCGTATTGTTCTAGCCATTAACCCTGCTGTTTTTACATCATAGGGAGGTAAGAGGATCCCAGGAGAGGATCTGGGTTGGCTGAGAAGGGGTGCCATTTACCATCGGGTTTGAGACTATTTCAATTATTTAATAAACCATGCGGTCACACTGTAGCACACCAAATAAATATCAGCCCTGAATACAGAAACTCAGCAAAGTTATCTTTTGACTGCCAGGAAAACAGAAACAGACTCAGAACACAATGGACTTACCCAAAGTCCTATCCAGTTAGTTGCCTTGCCTGGGCTACATCCTAGGTATCTTGATTCCTAATCTTCTACTCTTTTCATCACACTGGATATTCCAGGAAGAGAATTAAACAAATAATTTCATTCTTCGACCATCAGATCAAAAGGGAGTTCTAAAGCTAAAAAGGCAATAGCCATTTTGAGCCCAACACTGAGGCTATCAATACACTGATAACACAAATTTTCTCTGATTAAACTAAATAATAACTTTAACTTTAGAGATTTTATTTTAAATTTTGGTATTTTTGGTTATTCATTCTTCATTTCCAATATGGGGAAAAAAAACTTGTTACAGACTAAGAGTAGAAGGGATATGGTAGGTAAAAATAAATTAATTTGGAGACAACTGAGCCAGGATTGAATGTTCTGTTGCTTTTTAATATGTGAAATTGATCACAAATTGTGGCTTCCCTGATTCTCAGTTTTATAATCAGTAAACTAGAGATTGACAGTTAAATGGAATAACAGGAGTGGCTTGTTGTCTGGGTTGTTGAGAAATGGCTAGAAAGTGGAAGGCAAATCTTTCTTCAGTGATGGAAACGATCTATGAATCGTATCATCCCTCACAGTATCCACTTGGTAATGTGACTGAAGCAACAAAGGAACTGAATTTTAAACATCACTTTTAATTAATTTACATTTACTTCTGAATAGTTACATGTGTCTCCGGGTACAAGGAGAGCCAGAGGATGATATAGAGGTGAAGAGAAAATTACAGATGCCATGAAGTACTGAGAGAAGAGAGAAGAGCCTTTCCCTTTTCTAAGAGAGCCTATAGGTAAAAAGTCATTCATTTTAGACTTGTGTAAGCTGTGGGAATTTATATAATATTTTAATAATGATCCCATTTGCAAAAGCATCCTTCCAAGGATTAGTCTAGCCTATCTCTATAATTTCTTTGGAAATCGGTGTGAGGCATTTTCAGTTGTGTTCAACATTTTCTATCTTGTTTATCACATTTTAGACCCTTCATTGTTTCCATGCCATGTCCATCCTTCCTTTGCCATGGCTGGCTTCTTGCTGCACCAGGTCGAGCATATTTGCACTGGTTTCCATGTCTATGAGTAGACCTCAAGGCAGCTTTGCTGATATGCAGTGACTCAAAAACCAACACTTCTATGAGCACAGTACTGCATACCAAAGATATTATCTTCTAGAAAGACTTAAAAGTCTAAGAGATATGCCACCAAGCGTCAGATAACGTTGTTGCTTTGTAACTAGGAGTAGTAAGAACCTCAGCTATTTCATGGACAGTACATATTCTTTCATTTTGACTCTCAGGCTCTAGGGCACACCTTGAACTTAAAAAAAAAAAAAAAAGGAGAGAGAGAAAAAAAACCAGAAGTGAATGACCTTAATATTCCTTTTCTCTCCAGCCTTTCCTTCTATAATTAGGAGATGCTAAATCATCATCATCATCCTCATCATCAGAAACAATATGTATTCAAAATATGTTATCATGTTTTGGGGATGTCACTCATAGAAAATGGGAAAAAAAGGTTTATTTATTCCTAAATTTGACTGAGGAAAAAACCACTAATTAACTAATAGCTTTAAAGTGAAATAGAAACATGAACTCTGAAGGCCTTTCAATGCCTATTTCTCATTAAAATATATTTCAAAACACATCCTATTGTTCTTTGGGTGCTAATGAATTAATATTTAAGGCATGCATACAGAAGTATCTTCCATGCTTCCAAGACAATGTAAAAATGCACCAGTTGACAGTTTGCCTAAATGGAGCACAATTATCACCAAGTTGCACAGCTTTTTTATCTGTAATGTCACTGCAGGAAATCTCACTGTGTATGTGACCTGAATACATACAACCCAGTGGAAAATTCCGTAATTGCACAGGAGCCTAGGAATACCTAACAGCTGCCTTGCTGGGTTTTTTTTTTTTTTAATCAAACACAAGAAATTGCCAGAGAATAGCCTCCCAAACCACTGGGCCTTTTTAGAATTCTCTGTCATTTCCATCATCCATATTAATTCTTAAACAGCATCCACTCAGACCGCTATGCTTCAACCCTGAGAAATGTAAATACTTTGGTAATTATAAGCTAGATTTTCCAGTGGCACACATTTAAATGATTATCTGAAAGTCGAATGTTAATGTCGCAAAATAAAGAAGTAAAACAGAGTTAATGTATTTTGCCCATAGTTAATAGGCTAAAATAGAGCAAGCAATCTAATATTGCAAGGAAATTTGAATGTAGAGACTAGAAGTGCTTTTTCATTGTTCAGATATGACAGAATAATAGATATATTTTATTTGCATTAACCTTCCAGAGGACTAGAGGGACAAAGAGAATGAGGCAAAGGATTAGAAGAAAATGAGTAGAGACTGGGTTGCTGGACAAAGTTGGGCAGGGGTGTGGAATGAATAAGTCTGTTAGGAGCTCCAAGAGCAGCAAGAAAATCCTTTGTTATGTGGAAAACAGTCATATGCTCTTTGGGCTCTTTCCTCTGGGTTCTATTTTTATGACCTGCCTCTCTTCTTCTCCTCTATACCCCACACCTCCTTTAAGCCAATTTGAACAAACATCAAGTGTAACACTAGTAATGCCCCTACTTACTCCTAATTTATGTTTATCATCCATTATGGAACTATACTCTTGGAGAATTCTATAGAACCATTGAATTTGATTGTTATGTATGTCCTCAAAAAGATATGCTGAAATCCTAACCCTCAGTATCTCAGAATGTGATCTTATTTGGAAATAGGGCAGGTGTAGCTGTAATAAGTCAAGATGGGGCTACACTGGAATAGGAAGGGCCCCCATCCAACATGACGGGTATCGGTGTAAAAAGATGGTGGCCATGTGAAGACACACAAAAATGCACAGGGAGAACGCATGTGAAGATGGAAGCAGAGATTGGAATGATGCATCTATAAGCTAAGAAATGCCAAGAATCGTCACCAGAAAGTAGGAGAGAGACTATGGAACAGATTCTCCTTCAGACCCCTCAGAAGGAACAATCCCTCCAAGCACCTTGGCTTTAGACTTCTAGCTTCTAGCACTATGTCAATAAATTTGTTACTTAAGGTACCCAACTTGCAATACATAGTCCCAAAGAGCTAAGACACCCATATTTGGAAGGAACCTCAAAGTTTCTCTGTCTGGATGACACTCCTACCCATAATCCAGTAACAAGAATGACTGCCAACATTAACTACTTGCTGAATATATGGCTGACACCATCAAGGTTTCTTCCACAGAGCCTGCCTGATCACCCTACAGAAACCAAGTGCCCTTCGCCCTGACTCAAGAATCCAGTGATGCCACTCTTGACAGTTGATATTTGACCCATGCGGCAGTCACAGTCCTGAGTCTCCAGCATGCAATTCTCAGAAGCTCCAAGCATTTCCTTGTAGACTTTAGTCCATGCACACATTTCTTCCCCAACGGGAGATATACTGAGAAGTGAGATAATCATTCGAACATCAGTTGTGGAGCATGAACTCAGAGCCAGGTGTGTTAATCAGCTTAACAGAGTAGCTTAGGGCACAGGCATATCCATTTCACGATGAAGATAGGCTTTGGGCTGGAATGCCAGCATCCTCTCCTGTGGTCTGAGGTGCGTGAGCTAAGACATTCAGAGCTTTGCTTTGGTGTCCTTTGTGGAGCTCCCTAAGCTGACCAGCCTCTTTTTAAGGCTAACATTTTTTCCTTAGTGTCTTAATATGGGAAGTAATCGTGTTATAGTTTGGTTTAGTATGTTGGTCCAAGAAGTAGAATTCAAGATGGGATTAAACATGCATGGATTTTTAAAAATTTACATCCAAATTAGTTAACACATAGTGTAATAATGATTTCAGGAATAGAATTTGGTAATCCATCACTTACTATAACACCCAGTGCTCATCCCAACAAGTGTCCTCTTTAATGCCCGTTGCCCATTTAGCCCCTTCTCCCACCCAAAACTCCTCCAGCAACCCTCAGTTTGTTCTCTGTATTTAAGAGTCTCTGTGGTTTGTCTCCCTCCCTGTTTTTATATTATTTTTAATCATGCATAGATTTTATTGGGGGAGGAAGTCAGGGAAGCCTGGAAAGGCCATTGGAGCATGATGCAAACCGGACCCCAGTGAGAGAAAAAGGGAGAGAATGACGAGGGGTTAGTGTCTAGACTGCCACTGGAGGTGGAGGGGGGTGGGGTACGGCAGGAGGAGGTGACATCAGGTAAAGTGGGTGTGGGAGGAGCCCCCCAGTCATTGGCTGGGAGCAGCACACAAGAGGTTGGGCCTCAGTGCTGACTTGGTGGAGATTTCAGGGCACAGAAGGCAGACTCCTGGTCAATTACCTATGCTGTAATTGGAAATATTTTCATGATCTACACCAGAACCTGGTGCCACTCTTTTTCTTTAAGGCAGCCGATGGCACAACTTGGTAATATATTGACTTTAAATTTAACTGCCTTAACTCCCTTAAGAAACTTCACTATGGTATGACTTCCAAATACTCAGAATACTTACCTGGTTTTAGTCTGTGCACCTGTCATTTATATGTAAACACACACAAACACATCTAAGATATACTATCACATTTAAAAAAGGGAGAGAAGGCCATTGAGCTGAACACTTTCTGAGAAATGTAACTTTCCTAAACCTATAGTGAAATAGCTTTTAACTCGAAGGATCCTGTTTTACTGCACTGTATTATATCCATTACACATTATCCAAATGCACGTTCATAATAGCATCTCAACATAAATAAAGGATACACTTTATACCTCACAGCATAGATCACATTTAATGAAACACCTAGCCGGGTCTTAAGGACACTTTCCCTCTCTTTAATGAGAACAGATGTTGTCCTCAGAAATAGTAATTTCCACAACTCTCAGTACTGAGAACAGGTGAAATAAACACCCATGCACACCATTTTTACAACACTTTCCAAATAGCTTTTGAAAAATACTGTTCACAGCTCTGCCTCATCAGTTACATACAGAAGAACTGTGAGAACACATGTGACATGATAATGACTATATGTCCAGACCCCCTCTGGGAATGGGTTGCTTTCAAAATGACATGAAATGCAAAATACCCACGAGGCAAGGGAAGCAATGAAAAACACCCTCTGCAATATAGGAATCTTGGATTGTTGTCTGGTGTATTATCTAACTTTAGATAAATTACTTAATTTCTTCTTGACCCATTCCTCTTTTGTTTGGGCTGCCTTTTTTTTTTTAACCCATGGTGGATTACATAATACAATTTAATTCACATAAAATCACATTGGCCCCAATGATTCATTTTATTCACTTACTCTGGAAACACCATTTAAATGATTAGACTTCCTCTATATTTTTCTATTTTCCCCCCTTTATAACTTGTTCAGAATACTGAACCTTCAAACTATCAATTTTTTTTCACAGTTGGCACACTAATTTTATGGGGAAAAATACAAGTAAACAATCATAACAACTTCTAAGGTGATTTTAATATTCTTGGACATCTTTGGTTGCTTACAGTTGCAAGCTGTGTTATTGAATCTTACTGTATGTTGCTCTATTTACTAAGGCAAGAAATAAAATGACTGATTTTGTAAACAATTTCAACAAGAGGAGACACAAAAACGATTGTGGCATTTAGAGAGTAAATGCTTAGCACACCAGGAAATAGACTAACCAGATTCTCTCACCTAGTTATCCTGGACTTTGCTATACTTCTCAGTACAAGGAAAACAGCAGCTAACACCCAAGTCAGTGGCCATTCAGTTGGCTTCCAGGAGGCCAGACAGCATCACCCACCTGCTTCCTTCCCGTGCCCACCTTTTTGCTCCCCTGGTTATCCTGAGTATAGTGAATCAGAGAGATGATTCTAGGTCCTATGTTTTGTTTGAGGAGGTGGGAGCCGGAAAAAGAACAAAGAGATCTAGAAAGAAAGGACAGCTACATTTTGTTGGGACCTCTCCCTCCATTACACACACACACACACACACACACACACACACACACACATATGCTCACACACACATCTCACGCTGCATGTTACACCTTTGTCATTCTTTTCTCACTGCTGCCCTTGATGCTCATTCAAATGAGGCTTTGCAAGCAGAATGCATATAAGCTAAAGAGAACAAAGAGTCTTGAGTCTTCTCTTTGTCCAGGAAATCATCCCTGGGCTCCATGATTTGTTAAACAGGTGCTCAATAAATGTTTGTGAAATAAATGAATGTATGCATGCCACTCACAGGCGTGAGGCTTAATTTTAATTATTTGTTAGATGATGTATTGCCCTTTGTTTCTGCGTCATTTCCTCTGCGTATTTCAGGGAGCCTATGCTGCTAGGAATTGCTGCTTTGGGAATTAAACAAGAGGATCCTGGATTCTAGACATTCTTGAAAACATCTATAGAAGCTTCACTTTTTTTCATTCTCTATTTTGGGGCTCGTTCCAATTTGGTAAATGCTTCTTAATTGTCCATCTGCAGCTTCAATTCTATTGGTGTCTTTAAAAAAATTTTCTTATATAGATGAACATATAATATGTGTACCAAAATCCATCAGAAATGAAAATTCTATGGTGAGAAAATAAATCACCAGGGACTTGCTTTTTTCTTATCTGTTTTAGATAGTAAGAGTGTATTTATGATTTAATTGAATGCTCTCTCTATAAATGATTGGCTTAAACACATAATAACCTATGGTGGGATTCCGTATTTTTTATTTACATGTTTAACATCCACATGGCTGACTTGAATCCAGATCTTTGGGGTTCTGTTCCCTTGATGCCAAACCTGAGGCGGGACAGGGGACACTTAACGTCTACATTGGAGACTGTACTGACCCCTTCACCATTCTACCGCATTCATACTTCCTTCATCACCTAGAGTTTGTGTCTAATTTCTACATGTGCTCAGAGCCAATAGGGCCTCTCTAAGCACATGGCTCTCTGGAGGAACTTGTCCCCAAAACCCTGTTATACTAGTCCTTGTTGCTGCCCCTGTGTTGCAGTCTTTGAGAACGACATTACTGCAGGTTCAAGTGTTGCTATGAGTTGAAGAACTGGGTTGAAGAACTAAGTAGCAGACTGTTGTGGTACTTAATGCAAATTACACAGAACCATGAAACATTGGTAACAAAAGCTCTAGCAGTAGGAAAATATTTTACAAATTAGGAACCCACCTAGATATTTAAGAAAATTAAACCTGGGGCACCTGGGTGGCTCAGTTGGTTAAGCCTCCAACTTCGGCTCAGGTCATGATCTCATGTTTGTGGGTTCGAGCCCCGTGTTGGGCTCTGGGCTGACAGCTAGCTTAGAGCCTGGAGCCTGCTTCAGATTCTGTGTCTCCCTCTCTCTCTGCCCCTTTTCGCTCATGCTCTGTCTCACTCTATCTTAAAAATAAATAAAACATTAAAAAAAGAAAATTAAACCTGTTTGTAATAAGGTTATGTTGATGTTTTATAAGTCTAAATCCTTTGAATGACTTTCATGTACATTTCTTTCATATCCCACATAGTTGCTATAATACCTGAATGCATCTCATAGCAGAAGGATTGAAATGATATCTATTGGTGGTTCTCACGAGATGAGTAGTGAATTTTTTAGAAGTCTTCAAAAAATATGTAATAATGCTTCATTATTAATGAAATACAAATGAAGAAATAACAGAAAAATTTAAATTCTTATCATTCTACCATCTAAGAATTCACCACTAGTGGCATTCAATCTGAAAGCTTTTCATACTTTTTCTATGCATATATGTATACGTTTTTTTTAAAGCTGGGAGCACAGTGTAATACTCCATACAGATACCTTTAACCCAATTTCTACATTTAATATTTTCCTATGTCAATAACTATTCTTTTACATCATTTTTAATAGAGACATAGAATTTTTTTGTATCAGGTATGATGAATATTTAATCGTTATTCTGCATTTAACACCTAGATTGTTTTCAATAATACACTATTATAATTAGCACCGCCTTAAACATCTTCAGCTAAATATTTGTTTCTGCAGGCTTAATAATTTCCTTACACTAAATTACTAGATATAAAAATACTGGTTTAAAGGCCATATGCGTTTTTAAGATCTTTGATATTTAGAGTTTCTGAAGCAGTTTTTGAAGAGCTCCCTGGCTGTTGGTGACATCTAACTTGGGTTTTTGGAATAATTTGAGGGGAAAATTTGACCAAGAAAGTGTCACAGGCTATCTCATTTTGGATGGACAATGAAATAGTAGAATCTCTTGGTTTCTAAATGAATACTAAGTTTCAGATTGAGTATGCCTATAGGACATATATTTTAAAATTAAGAAAAAATGGGGGCCCAGTGATAGCTGAAAAAAAAAATATATATAGTACACCAAAAACACAGAGGGCACTTTCGTGCCGTGGATTTGTGCTGGATGTTTTTCTGAGCCACCCAGGACAGTAACAGTCCCATTGTCTGGAGTTGGGACATTGACAACATAGCCCCATGAGTGGCAACCGCGACATGAAACCCCCTTCCCAGTTAATCTTATTGTGTCCTCTTTTCATCAGTGAAGGGCATAAAGCTGACTGAAGTCCTGGGTACCTCATCAAGCCCGAACAAACCACTGTCAGCAGAGTCTATTCATTTAGGATCTTTTACCATACAAAGCCACATGTGGCTCGGTGTGGCCTCCCAAAATCCAGGGTGCTCTCAATATAATGGAGCCTCAGTTAAGAAAGCAAGAAACACGGTGCCTGGGTGGCTCTGTTGGTTAACCATCTGACATCGGCTCAGGTCATGATCTCACAGTTCATGCGTTCGAGCCCAGCATCGGGCTCTGTGCTGACAGCTCAGAGCCTGGAACCTGCTTTGGATTCTGTGTCTCCCTCTCTCTCTGTTCCTCCCCCACTCATGCTCTGTCTCTGTCTGAAAAATAAATAAAACATTTTTTAAAAATGCAAGATAGAAAGGAGAAAAAATGTGTAGTAGACAAAGTAGAAGTCTCAGAAAAGACAAGGTGAGGCAGTGGCCTAAGCAGAGAAGTCAAGAATTATATTCCCATTATCAGCAATAACAAATATCGGTAGTGACAAAGAATGGCTAGTAACCCAGGAAGGGGGAGGGTGCACACACATGTTTTTCTAAATTTCTCCTAGAGTTAGTTAATATGTACTTATCATACTTTAAAGAAGAGAAAGAGGCTGAATGAAAAAATGTTAATGTCTCTTAAACATAGGGGCACAGAAAATCTAGGTGCTCATCTGGATGTTGGGTAGACACCAGGTTAGTGGACACACCTCACAGAGGCAGTGGGGCTGGGAAAAGGAGAGAATGCAGAGGGCTCACATGTCTTCAACCCAATGTCAGTTGACATCACTGCTCTCCCTCCCCTGTTCCTCTCCAGGAAGGGGCAGCCGCTGGTGCTAAGACGCTCCATGCTCTCTTAATACACACGGCCCTGACATTAACCCTTCATGGTAAGGCCTAGGGGGAGCCCCACTTAAAATCCTGGCAGTGGGGGTCCCAGCCCAAGCTACTCAAAGCCGGGGATGGATGCCTGGAAACAACCACAGATGACAAGAACATGGGAGCACAAAACAGGCTAAGCTAAAACAAACAAAACCCAAAATAAAACAGAATCAAGAGAACAAAAGTTCTAAAAATTATTTTTTTGATTAAAGGTTTGCTAAAAAAAAAAAATCTTCCCTACAGAAAATTAGGGGAATACTCATATCCTCTAAATAAGGAGATTCTCTCAGCTGATCAAATATTTTCTAAGTTTAAATAGGAAAGCCAAGCCAATGATTTGGGATGTTGCTTTTATACTAAGATAGGATATAACCAGTAACTTACTCATTATGTTTAATAATGATGATAGAAATTCCTAGTTAATATAAGCCAGTACCTGAAAAACCATTAAGTACTTTACACATATATTAACTTATTACCCCATTTTACACATGAGGAGACAGTCACAGAACATGAAGTTATCCAGGGTCTCATCCAGGGCACGACTGGCAGAGCAGAGCTTTGAACCCAGGCACTGTGATGCCAGGGGTCCGGTGTGTCAGGGCTCTCCTGCCCTATTAGCATGTGTGACAACATCATGGGGTGGATGGAAAACAGCTGATCGACAGCCAAACACACCTCTTCTGTCGTGTTCTGTAAAGTTTTTTATTTCACTGAACATAATGTGATTTTCTATGAAGCAGATCTTTACAAAGTGTCATAGCATACTGTAAGTTCCAAAATGCCAACCAAATAAGAAAAAGTTGTACAAAGCGTGCTTTGATTATGTCTGAATGAATAAAAGGAGAAGTATTTTTATGGTTTTACTCAAAAGAACACAAATCTTTGAAACTTATTTAGAACTCTCAGGAAGAATGTTGGCAACCACTAACAATCCTTCTTAAAATGATTCCCATTTTAAATACTCAAATAACTTACTGTATAAATAGAAAAACTAAAAAAAAAAAGTGTGGCAGTTAAATTAGCCTATTTGAGTTGTCTTAAAAGCAAATGAGTAAGAGGGCAAAAATATAGACGACTTCTTGGTGTTCTCCACGTGGGGGCACAGTCAGTCCTTCACAACAGATCTTAGGACCCTCTTGATCTTAGGGAATGTGCATCTATCAGCTAAAAGAAGCACAGCAGCAAGGGGTAAGAATGCAGAGCAAGTGGGGTGCCTGGGTGGCTCAGTTGGTTGAGTGTCCGACTTCAGCAGGTCATGATCTTGTGGTCCGTGAATTTGAGCCCTGCATCAGGCTCTGTGCTGACCTTTCAGAGCCTGAAGCCTGTTTTGGGTTTTCTGTCTTCCTCTCTCTCTGACCCTCTGCTGCTCATGCTCTGTTTCTGTCTGTCTCAAAAATAAGTAAACATTAAAAAGGAAAAAGACAGAAAAGAATGCAAGCAAGAGAAGATGACCCCACAGAGCCATCAACTGTACGTTTAGGAGGTTGGCCAATGTTAACAGCTCCCAAGTCCTCCTTGTCCACCACCTTAGGTCTGGATGAGCTGGCCCTGGGTTGATGTTGGGTATTGACATTGCTATTCTTGGTTTTTACAGAATTCCTTGCTTAACAACAATTGCAACACACAACTGTTTTCCTTCGCACATAACAAGGATAAGTGTGTTTTTCTCCAACTGGGAGAATGTACATTCTGGGTCTCTTCTCCCTAATCTAAGCTCTAGCTATTCGTGGGACCCACAGAAACTAGGGTGAGGCCATGGAGTGTGAGACCTCACACAATGCACACCTTTTAAAATAGTCAGAGTGACTAATTCCATAGCTATTTCCCAGGTTGGGGTAGAAAATATTTCCGGAGGAAGATAAAGATAACTAGAACAAAAGGTAGATAACTGATTTATAATCTAGAGCAGTGCCCTAGGGCAAGAGGAAAGACCAAGGTCAGAGAAGGTTTTCTATTCTCCTTTTCTCTCCCCCACCCCCCATGCCCACTCTCCCAGAGAGCTCTGAAACCCAGCTATGGCTTTTCTTTAAAGCACCACAGACAGAATCATTACAAGAGAAATAAGGTGGGAGGCTTGCTAAAGACGCCAGAGCCACAGGAAATCTCCGGGATGAGAATTTTTCTGTTTCCAGAATCTTCAACATGCTTATCTCCAGAAGTGCTAAGCGATTCTCTCACTGCCCTTTTTCTGGATATCATGGCTTTGGGTGATGCTCCCCTACAGTCACTCCCACACCTGCAGCTGGTGCTCTGGAGCCTGGCTCCTTACCTAGGACAGCCTGTGGGAGCAGGATTCAAGCTCTTTCTGGCTCTAACAGCAGATGTCAGCACTAACCTTGCTCATTCAATTTCAGCATCTGTTTTGCTAGGAGTACAGTTCAGGTTGTTATATATTTAGCAGCAACCTTTTAAGGACAGGAAATCTCCAAAATGTTGTTTTTTCAAGAAAATAGATAATTAGATGCTTACCTTAAAAAAAAAAAAAGAAATGAAAAGAAGTCCAAAGTCCTCTTGAAGGAAGAGGTTGAAGTCTTTGCTCACCTTCATAAAGACATGTGAAATGCAAGAGAAAACCTTGCCTCCTTTCAGATAGCTTTTCTTGCTTATCAAATTCCCGGACAAATCTAGTTGTTATGATATTCCTGAAGAAAGTGACAGACGAGGTTGAAGTAAAAAAGAGAAAATTTTATTTTTAATATACCAAATTTACATCTCAGGGTCTGACAGTTTTAATTGTGCTTAAAATAATTTTTAAAATTTTCCTTATTTATTTATTTTGAGAGAAAGAGCACGTGCATGTGCGCAAAAGAGTGGGGGAGGTGCAGAGAGAGAGAGAGGGAGAGAGAGAATCCCAAGCAGGCTCCACACTGTCATCACAGAGGCTGATGCGGAGCTTGAACTCACAAACCCGTGAGATTGCAACCTGAGCCGAAATGGTCTAAAGCTGAACTGACTGAGCCACTCAGGTGCTTCCTTCCTATGCATTTTCAAAGATTCTACTTTATTTTTTAGATCAGGTTTAAGTTCACAGAAAACCTGAGCACAAGGTACAGAGATCCTGTGTATCAGCCCCACTCACACACAGGCACAGATTCCCTCTCATCCACATCCTGCACCTGAGTGGTACATTTCTTATAATGAACTCATATCGACATATCATTATCACCCAAAGTCCACAGAGTTCCAAGTTCACTCTTGGTGCTGTACATTTTATGAATTTGACAAATATATAATGACATGCATCCCCATTATGGTAACATGCACAGTAGTTTCACTGCCCTAAAAATTTCTTATGTTCCACTTATTTATCCCTCCTTCCCCCTAATCCCTCTCAACCACTAATCCTTTTACTGTCTCCATAGTTTTGCCTTTTTCAGATTGTCAAATAATCAGAAGTCATATATTGTGTGTAGCCTTTTCAGATTGGTTTCTTTCACTTAGTAATATGCATGTGAGTTTCCTACAGGTCTTTTCATGGTTTGATAGCTCCTTTCTTCTTAGCTCTGAATAATACTTCAGTGTCTGGATGTATCAGTTTATTTGCCTACTGAAGGCATCTTGATTCCTCCCAAGTTTGGGCGATCGTTAATAAAGTTGCTATCTAAACCTGCTAGTGCAGGTTTCTGTGTGGACATATGTTTTCACCTGACTTGGGTACATAGCAAAGAGCATAATTGCTTGGTTATATGGTAAGAATATCTATAGTTTTGTTTCCAAAGTGGTTAACCATGTGCCTTCTTGCCACCAGTGAATGAGAGTCCCTGTTACTCCACATCCTATGCTGTTGCTGTTGCTGGTGTTTTGGATTTTGTCATCCTAATACGTGTGTGGTGGCATCTCATTCTTGTTTGAGTTTGCCAGTCCCTAATGGTATATGATGTTGAGAATCTTCTCACATACTTCTGCATGTGCGGTTTTGTTCCAGTAAATTGGGATTCTCCACTTCTGCACTTTGCCCTATAATCCCACTTCTCTGATAGATTTAACTAGAGTTGTTGGTTTTGCATTTGGTCAGCCTTTTACTTGTTAGGATGGAGTGATGACTTCTAGATCCTTCATGTGCTGGACCAGAAACTGGAAGTCCTCATTATACTGTTAAAGCATCTGCTTTTCCCTTATTTGGGGTCTAGATGGTTAAGAATTATTTACTTTGAGAGGCATTCTCACAAATGTTCTTCACTTCCTTTACATTTTAGAGCTTAGTATCCAGTGATCATAGACTAACAAGCTATTAATGTTGGAAGTGATCTTAGAAACCATCCAGTCCAACCCTTATTTTTTTAGGTGAACAAATAAATGAGGTCTAGGAAAATTAAGTTATTTGATCAAGAGCATTCAGCTGGGTAACATAGAGCCAAATTTCTCCATCAGCCTCATGCTTTTTTCATTGCCATCCACAGCCCTCGACTTTGACATTCCTAAATTTGCCAGTCTCTCTGTTTGGATCAAGTTTCACACAGCCTTGTCTCATGTGCAAGTGTGACTTAATCTCTGAGAACCTGAGTGTGATTGATAACAGTTACTACCGTAGAGTCTACTGCTTAATGACTTCATGTTCAGTCCCTACCTCCACCCCAAGTTTACAGGGCATCCATCCTGCCTCCCTCCCATCTCAGGGGGTGATGACCCCATCCTCAAGGCAAATGCGATTCAGTCCAAGCCCAACCTGAAAATCCCATTTTCTTTCCAATGCTTAATTTAGGAGTAAACACATAACCTTCAAGACATTGGGTGATAGGGCAAGTCTGCTTAAGGGTTTCAGGAAAATATTTATTTCTCCTAGGGGGTAAAAGCAAGAGAAGATAGTTTCTTGGATGTTGCCACATCTGAACGTGAGGCCTAGAGTTTCTGCTGCCCTTTTGGGACTATCAGGGGAGCTACCCAGAGGGCAAACATGACCCACCAAAGAAGGTGGAACAGAGAGATGGAAAGAAGCCAGATCCCCGAGGCCATTAAGCTGGGAGACTTCCTGTTATGTTGGATGTTAAACTGCTTTATTGTTTAAGTCCATATAAGGTGAGGTTTTATGTTTCTCACAGCCAAAATTAGCCTAATAGAAACAGTTCAATGCAAATTATCTTATTTCCAAATTTGTCTTCAATATATGCTTTGCTTAAATTTAATATAAAACTAATGCTTCACCTTAGTGTCTGATCCACAACAGGAATATATTCAGAGAGTTCTAAGTACTGTCAAATTTCTGTGCCTACGACGGTGACCATAGATCCTGCTCTCTCAGTCTGCACATTTCAGTACCACGACATATTGCCCCAAAATAGACCTGCCTATTTTGGATTGTTTAGGAGACTATTTTGTTATTTTTTAAATTTATTTTTAAAATTTTTAACGTTTATTTTTTTTGAGAGACAGAGAGTGACAGAGCATGAGCAGAGGAAGGGCAGAGAGAGAGAAGGAGTCACAGAATCCGAAGCAGGCTCTAGGCTCTGAGCTGTCAGCACAGAGCCCGCTTCAGGACTCAAACCCGTGAACTGGGAAATCATGAACTGAGCCAAAGTCGGATGCTTAACTGACTGAGCCATCCAGGTGCCCCTAAATTTATTTTTAATAATTTTTTAAGTTTGTTTATTTATTTTGAAACAGAGAGAGAGCACTGGATGAGCAGGGAGAGAGAGATTCCCAAGCAGGCTCCACACTGTCAGCACAGAGCCTAGTGCAGGGCTTGAACTCACAAACTGTGAGATCATGACCTGAGCCAAAATCAAGAGTCAGACACTTGACCAACTGAGGGGAATATTAAAAAAAATCTGAGTTAAATGACTTTAATCCAGATACATTCTCACCATTCCATTAGCTTGAGTTCTGCTGCTTTACACATTTATATTACTTGCTAGACCCTTGAGGGATCTGTATTTAGAACCCTGATAAACTGCTCTTCTCAGAGAGGCTTTCTCTTCCCCTCCCGTCTCCCCCCCTCCCCTCCCCTCCCCTCCCTCCTCTCCTCCCCTCCCTCCTCTCCCCTCTCCTACCCTCCCTCCTCTCCTCTCCTCTCCTCATCTCCAACCCCAATGTCCTTCCCTCCAACAGGTTCCATAAATGATGGCTAGATTAGAGGTTCTGTATGTCTAGACACCAGGAAATGGGGGGCACCGAGAATCAGCTGGAGAGCATTTAAAGTCCTAACGCTCAGCCTACAACCTGAATGAAGGAAGAGAGGCTCTGGGGGCTGGGCCCCAGGCACCAATCCTTTTTTTTTTTTTTTAATTAATTTTAAAATGTATTTTATTTTAAAATAAAATTACCAAAAAGTTGTAAAAATAGCATAAGGAATTTCTGTTTACCATTAATCCAGATTCTCCACAGTACTTTCATCATTCTCTTCCTTTCCCTCTCTCTCCTCTCTGAAATCTCTCTCTGTAAATATATATACTTCTTTCTCTACATATATTACACTTTTTTTTTCTGAAACATTTGAAAGTTGAAGACATGACACCCTTGTCCTTCAAAATATTTTAGTGTGTGTTTCTTAAGAACAAGAACATTCTTCTACATAATCACAGCACAAAGATACAATTATATTATCTAATCTACAAGCTTCATTCTGACTTCTCCAAAGGCCCCACTCATGTCATTTTTCTGGTCCAGTTTCTGGTCTAGGGCACAATCCAAGGTTACCATTCCATTTAGTTCTCACATCTCTTTGGTCTCCTTTAAAATGAGATTGGTCCTCATAGTTTTCATGAACTGAAAAATTTTTACCTAACATCCTAGGTATTTTGTAGACTGTCACTCCAGTTGGGTTTTTCAGATATGTCCTTATGATTAAATTCAGCTTCTGCATTCCTGGCAGGAACACCCCAGGGGGATGTTGGGTCCTCTGTGCATCCTTACCAGGAGGCAAACGACAGCTATCTGTATTTTTCAAGTTCCCTCATCGGATTCCAACATGCTCCCAAGGTTGAGAACTACTCATTTTGGCTAAATATATAAATATAAATATATAGAGAAAGGCAGACTCTTACTTTACTTTTAACAAGTATGAATAGGAGGTAATCAGGAAAGAATCCTTTAACTCTGAAACGGGCACATCAAACAAACAAATCAAATGGTGATGTCGACAAGTCGGGGAGGTTGGTGACAAGACTGCAGGAAAGAGAAGGGAAGAAGGAGCAATGAACTATCTTCACATTCTATCCAACTTAAGTGTGTTTCTTAAACTTCTGCTGAAGATGGTACATGCTTAAAATGAGCTGAAGTACATCCGGGTCCTTCCTTCTATTACCTAGTCCTTCTGTGCTGATAAGACCCCTTCTCTCCTCTGTGTTCCCACAGGACTGTGTTCATTTCAAGTTGCACTTCCCATACCTGCCCTCGTATTTAATGTATTCACCGCTTCCTCTACTAGATTGCAAGTTTCCTGGGTGCTAAAATTTCCTCCTGCTAAAACTTCATCGCCCTATACCATATAGATAATTGTATATGATTAGATAGCCAAAGAATGCTTGCTAAGATAGACTAAAGGAAATTGCTAGCTCCCAGTTTCTTTCCTTTTTTATTTTAAATAAGAAGTTTGCTTAAATCGAAAGACATTTGACTTGAAGGGAAATCTGTCCAGAATTCATTTCTTCTAGCGTAATTTATCCCGATTTAAATACAAGGTGCCTACATGTAACAACAATGCACAAAAAAGTTATAAGAGTATCCTTGATTTTATAATGATAAACAAAAACCATTAAAGATTTTCAGTTGAACGAGGTACACAAGATTTTTATGTTTTGGGATTTGTTGTTGCTAAACTGTGAACACAAAATAACTTACTGGAATATAAATGTAAGAGCCAAATGAGCATGCCACTTTTTATCACAGGTATTATCACAGAACAAGCATTTTCCCCATCCCATCTCCATTTGATATTGATCAAAACATAACATCGGCCATTAAATTAAAAAAAGCAATCTGCCAGGGCTTATTTTATGTACAGTAAAAGAATAGGGAGAGAGAAAACAAAAGAGTAGAGAAAGCTGTACTATAGTAGAACCAAATTGCAGTCTCTAATTGAGGATGTATTTTTGGTCTATAAAAATAGTCCTGGAGTAAAGAAATGGGTTTCTTTTTTAGGAGATGCCTGCTGTCTGCTGCTGGGACAAATCAATTGTATCTTCAGCCTCCATTTCCACCTGTGTAACTGTCTCTGTTTCATTGATTGGCTACCATCAGTTCAGAACCTGATGTGTGTCGTTGAGAAAGTCTGTCATTCAAATTTGGCTTTCATTAGTTTATTGAGTTTACTAAGTGGTGTTTACCTCTTAGCCCCAAATTGTACCATAGAACCATCCTGCCACGTCACCTTCAAATTAGTATGAAGACAATTGAGAAGCCTATCCAGAGGCATTCAGGGAGCTTCCTTCCCTTTTCTTGGGTCCATAGCAAGAATCTAGGATTATAAATAGTGTCCAAACATGTATAACTGGAGAGGGACCATGCGGAGAGGACATCTTTCCCTTCCAGAGATTGTTACTTGTCTATACCTTACCACTGAGATGACAGTTACCCTTGTCCCCATGGTCCATACAGGGACAATGGCTCTGTGTGACTTCCAAACCACAGCATTTGATCGTAAAGCAAATTATGACTCTATATTGTCCTAGTGCAGAAGATGTACATTTGGCTTGAAAATATTTTGGTTGCAAGCAAAGCATTTTCAAAAGAACAAACAACAACACAACAACAAACCCAAAAAACAAAAGGCCATTTTGCACAACTTTAGTCAGGTCATGTGCTCTGTAGATAGCCACAGCTTCTACGGCAACTTACTGTAATGCACATGCTTCCCAATTTACATTACCTTGTTGTTCCTGAAGACATCTGACTTCCAGTCTTGGTTCTGAGGTTTCACCCTTTTAGCTGTCCTGCTGATTCTCTGGGAGTCACCTCCAGGAGTCAGTGTTTGGTCTCCTTTTCCCCTGGAAAGTACAGACCCCTCTTGTCTTCTTTTACAGCTAGGGAAACCCTCTTCCTCTCAAGGAAGCTTCCTTTTCCTAACCACTCTCCTTCTTCCTACATTCCATCCCCATTCTTCCACCCTACTCCGTAGACCACCATCATCTACCGCCTCTGCATTTCTGCACCTTGTTTTCCCCTTCTGTCTTCGGTCCTGTCACATTTACTTCCCAAGTACTTCCAAGTACTTCCCTCTTCTCTTTGAATGAGAGGAAAAGAAAACAGTCAGAAAGACCAGGAGAAAAAATTAATATTCCAAAATATGTATGATTCCACTACCCATGTATAATTATTCCAGGTTCCTATACTGAAAGGTAACAATAAAGTAATTATTTCTGTCTCCTAGCTGAACTTGTCCACTATCAAATTATATCTAATAAGCTAAATGTACAAGCAATTTAAAAAGATAGAATACCTTGAAAATATACTTAAAATTCAGTCAGTTTTCCTATTTGCCCACATCCATTTCTTTTTAACCTTCAGCAGATAAGACTCAGATTCTGCATACCATGAATTTAAAAGAGTGACCTTGGTTTAATATAGCTAAACTGAAACTCTCACAAGTCTATCTATATTCCCATCACCGCAAGTTTCCCCAAATGCTTAACCAGTATTTTATTTCCTAAATCGGTCTTCCCTTCCAAGGAAAAGCTCCATATCATTTTCAACCCCCCAAAGCACATTTCTACCCCTATAGATCATGTTAGTTTGCATGTTTTGCGGGGACTTACCTACCCTCAACCATTTAAACAACTCAAATTATACCTTCAACATTCTTCCCAAAGAACACTTTTCTTCTGATTAATGAGATTAGTCACCTTTCCCATCCTGACTGACCTCATACTGCATCCCCAGTTTGGAACACCCTTTAATAAATGTTGTTTTATTGTTAAGATTTATTTGCATTCTCAGCATACCTGGGTGGCTTGGTTGGTTATGTGTCTGACTCTTGATTTCAACTCAGGTCATGATCTCATAGTTAGTGATTTCGAGCCCTGCATCAGGCTATACGCTGACACCATGGGGCCTGCCTGGGATTCGCTCTCTCCCTTTCTCTCTGCCCCTCTCCTTCTCTCTTTCTCTGTCTCAAAATAAATAAACATTTGGGGAAAAAAAGATTTATTTACATTCTCTGTCATTCCACTCACCCTAACACTGTGCCTCAGAAAGTGGAGGATAGCACAGACATAGGTTTAGTTTGTTGTGGTCCCAGGAACTGGGACAGGCAGATGTAGCCCCCACAAAAGTTTCACGTCTTGGCTATCACTGTCTTTAGCACTAAGATAGCCTAATTTTAAACAATGATTGGGTTTTTAACAATGAATAAATCTTCCCAATAGTTGGGAAGACTTACATATGCAGACAAGTTAATTCAAAGAGGGGCACCTGGGTGGCTCAGTGGGTTGAGCATCTGACTTCAACTCTGGTCATGATCTCGGGGTCCATGGGTTTGAGCCCTGCATTGGCTCTGTGCTGATGGCTCAGAGCCTGCTAGGGATTCTCTGTCTCCCCTTCTCTCTGCCCCTCCCCTGCTCGCGTTCTGTGTGTGTGTGTGTGTGTGTGTGTGTGTGTGTGTGTCAAGAATAAATAAACCCATTTTTTAAAAAGATTAATTCAAACAAAGTTCACCAGTATTTCCACAACATACACCTTCATATGAGGCTCCGTCCCTCATTTCCTCTCTGCCTTACCTAAGATCTGTCTTCTTGGTCTCCACTGCTGCTTTAAATTGTTTGCACTTTGGTCTGCTCAGCTAAAGCCTGTCTCCATAGCTTGTTTAATGAGCAGGTGTGGCTAGTTTGCTTCTAGCTGTTACAGAGTTCTTGAAAGTCTTATCTGGACAAGAAGATTCCTTGCCATCACTCATTTTATAGCTAATTGGAAGCCTTTCATTCATGGCCAGTTATAACAGTTAATTAAACATCAGTAAATTGATTTTTAAAAATTTTAATGTTTATTTATTTTTGAGAGAGAGACAGAGACAGAGACAGTATGAGCAGGGAGGGGCAGAGAAAGAGGGAGACACAGAATCTGAAGCAGGCTCCAGGTTCTGAGCTGTTAGCACAGAGCTGGACAAGGGGCTTAAAATAATGGGCCTTGAGATCATAACCTGAGCCAAAGTCAGACAGACACTTAATCTACTGAGCCACCCAGGCACTCCCAGTAAATTGATTTTTAAAAATCTTTTTCATAAGATGAAAAAAATTATATTTAGTAAAAGACACAATTTTTCTTTCTCTTCTACTTTTTGAGGTTGCAATTTTATTATTTTTATTTTTATTTAAATTTCAGTTAATTAACATACAGTGTAATATTAGTTTCAGATGTACAATAAAGTGATTCAATACTTAAATACAGATTGCCAACAGACATGTGAAAAGACGTTCAACATCACTGATCATCAGGGAAATGCAAATCAATACTGCAATTAGCTATCACATCAGAATGGCTAAAGTCAACAACACAAGAAACAACAGGTGTTGGCAAGGATGTGGAGAAAGGAGAATCCTCTTGTACTATGAGTGGGAATGCAAACTGGTGCAGCTACTCTGGAAAAACAGTATGTAGTTTCCTCAAAAGTTAAAAATATATTATCCCACGAGCCAACAATTGCACTACTAGGTTATTTACCCAAAGAATACAAACATACTAATTCAGAGGGGTACATGCATCCCAATGTTTATAGCAGCATTATCTACGATAGCCAAATTATGGAAGTAGCCCAAGTGTCCTTAGACCAATGAATGGATAAAGAAGATGTGGTATATATCTGTAATGAAATATAATTCAGCCATAAACAAGAATGAAATCTTGACACTTGCAATGATGTGGATGGCGCTCAGGAGTATTATGCAAAACAAAATAAGTCAGAGAAAGACAGATACCATATGATTTCAATCATATATGGAATTTAAGGAACAAAACAAATGAGCAAAGAGGGGGAAAGAGAGAAGAGAGACAAACCAAGAAACAGACTCTTCACTATGGAAAACAAACTGATGGTTGCCAGAGTGGAGGCGGGTGGCAGGGGGAAGGTGAAATACAGGATGGGGATCATAGAAGTCACCTTCTCTTTTTCAATAGTTTCATTACAGAAGTTGCTGTGAAAAAGCAAAGTTACTTATTTTCTGAAACTGCAAAGAGCAATACTTCAAGTGATTCCATTTTGACCCTTCTCAGATTACTTATTCATTTAAATTGCACAAATGTTCATCAAAAACTAGTATGGAACCCTACCAAATATAAAAGATGCAGGTCCTAAACTCAATAGTTGATAACTTTGTAGGGCAGAAGATCATATACACAATCATAATAAAAGATCAAATGTATTAAAGAGTTGGAAAAAAAGAACATATGCAGCCAAGTGGGACACTGAGGAAAATGTTCAGTCTGGCTGGGGAGGGGGCTGATGGGTTAGGGAAGACGGAGACAAAGGCAGAACGAAGGGGCAGAGAAGCCATTTCAGGTGGACAGAACAAAGTAGGCATAGAACGGAGGTCGGTGAGAAGGCCTGCTCAGGGAGAGCTTGGGAGAGCTGAACCCTGGGAGAAGAGGGAGAATAGGACTGAAAATGCAGTGAGGGCCTTGGTCTTGGATGGTGTGGTCCTCATATGAATCAGTGTATTCTTTGCTGCATAGTCTATATGGAGACAGTGGGAGTTTTTAAAACAGAATATGATCAGGTCTGTGCTCGGAGAAGCTTGCTCTGATGATATCACTTATGAAGTGGAAGTGTTGGCAGGGTTGGGCAAACTATAGCCCATGGGCCAAATCCAGCCTATCATATGTAAGAATGGCTTTTACATTTTTAAATAGTTGAAAGAAAGTCAAAAAAAGAAGAGTATTTTGTGATACCTGAAAACGATATGAAATTCAGATTTCAGTGTCCATAGGTAAAGTTTCATCAGAACACATCAACACTCACTCATTTATGGATTTTCCAGGTGTTTTCCACTACAATGGCCAACTTGAGTCATTGCAACAGAGACCATCTGGTTCCCAAAGCCTAAAATATTTACCATTTGGCCCTTTACAGAAAAAATTTTCTCAGTCCCTTGTCTAGAACTCTAGTTGAAAGAAATCCAACTTTGGACAACTAGAAACTGCAGGGGGGAAATGTAAAACGCACAGAACTGACGCTAGTTTAGGCTTGATACCTGAAATTTTGTTTTCCATTAAGACAGGACAAAATATTTTTATTTAGTTTCATTTATATTTTTATTTTTATTTTTTAATGTATTTTTATTTATTTTTGAGAGACAGAGAGAGACAGCATGAGCAGGGGAGGGTCAAAGAGAGAAGGAGACACAGAATCCGAAGCAGGCTCCAGGCTCTGAGCTAGCTGTCAGCACAGAGCCTGACGCAGGGCTCAAACCCACAAACGGTGAGATCATGACCTGAGCAGAAGCCAGAAGCCGGGCGCTTAACTGACTGAGCCACCCAGGTGCCCCCAAAATATTTTTTTAATCCTTCCTTCATTCATTTATCTACTTACCCCATACTAGCCAATTAGTAACAAGTTTACTCTTGCAACTCTAAACACTGCTGTGGGAAAGAAGCAAGTGAAAAACACATGTTTAGGGTTGAAGAGGCACAGGCGAAGAAAGCCCTGCATTCTCTTACCCTTTGCCAAATAGAACTAAGTTCCAACTCTAGTGCTAGCTGTGTCCCCTGGGGAAAGCCACATAATTTCTCTTTATTCATTTCTCATCTCTAAATTGGGTTTCTATAATCTCCACTTCATGCCTCATAGAGAATGAGATAGTACAGAGGATTGTATTCTGTACACTTCACTCAACTATTATCCATCACCCACGACGACGTGCCAGGCAGTATTCCAGGCTCTGAGGCACGTGCGTAACAAAACAAAGATGGCTGCTCTCATGGGCCTGTCTTCAGTCTAATGAAATTGTTAGTCTTAGCATCCTTTTCCCCATCTATCCCTGTCCCTCTCCATTGGCAATTCCTATGCTATGGAAAATTGTTATCATTATCCTTCATTGTAACAATCTTCCTTTTTTTAAGAGTCTCACAATAGCTTTATTAGATAGCAATTACTATCCCCCCCTTTTTTTTTTTACAATTGTTCCTTCCATTTTATTTTATTTTTTAAAATTTATAATATTGTCAAAGTGGTTTCCATATGACACCCAGTGCTTCTCCCCACAAGTGCCCTCCTCCATGACCATCAGTCTTCTATTGACATTGCTGTATGCTAAACCCAATGGGCCCTTTGCTGACACAATAGCTTTTCCCCAGTCGCCAGCTCTAAGCTGGAAGTGAAACTGCTATGAATTACTGTTGACATGCAGAGAGAGGAACTAGGCAGTCTTCTTATCCCTAGTAAGGATCAAAATAATTTGTCCAGATTTGTCCAAAGAGTTTAGTCATGATGAATATAAAGACTCTTTTCTAAATACAATTTTAATTTCTCTTTGCCAATATCAAATAGCTATGGAATGCTTTATAAAAACTGAGATGGATTCTCTGGGAATGATCCCAAAAGACATCTTTAGAGATTCAACACAAAAATAAGTTACCCAAACCGTCACATTGAAAGCATTTGAATGAAATTTACACACAAAAGATCACTGCTGTCAAAGTCTGACTTTAGATGTATTCCAAATTCTTAATTTGAAGACTGGATTTATTTTATTTACTTTCTTGACTTTTTTAAATATGAAGGTTTATCTTTTTTTTTAATGAGCCTGAATCATACCAGGTAGGTATTCATTTCAAAAATATTTTATGCCTTTCTGTAATAAAGATCTAGGGTAGTACCGTCCAGTAGAGTTTTCTGTGATGATTAAAATACAGTAAAACCTTGGATTCCGAGTGACTTATTCTGTGCGTGTTCTGCAAGACAAGCAAACATTTATACTAAATTTTAAGTTGATAAATGAGGGATGTCTTGCAATACAAATAGTACATGACGCCAAACATCACATGATCACATCTGAACCAATGGTTCTTGAAATTCGCTTTGATATGCAAGTGCTTTGGATTACAAGGGTGTTTCTGGAATGAATTATGCTGGCAAACAAAGTGTTTACTGTATTCTAACTCTGTGCCTCGAGTCACATGTGTCTAAGAAGTACTCAATATGTGTCTAGTATGATAGAAAAATGGAATTTTAAATTCTATTTAATTTAAATTAATTTAAATGTAAAGTTAAATAATGACCTGTGGTTAGTGCTTGCTGGTTTGGGCGCTGCAGATTGAAGGGATTTTGGACTATAAGAGCCACAGATTCTAATTCTCCCTGCTTAAATGTTAAGTAAGAGTCAAAATGGCTATCACAGCACTCACTGCCTATAGAGAAATCAGAATCATCAGAAGACATGTAGAGGAATCTTCCTCTTCACCTTTGCATAGGGCAGAGGTTGGGAAGAGAGAAGGAAAGTCTATATTTATACTTAGCTTTATAGGGCCAAAGGGAAAAGGTGTTATAGATGTCCCCAAACTATCATCTTCCTATGAATCCATGTATATACTCTGTTAAATACAGAGAATCCATAGGTTCTCTCCAATGTGATATAGACGTAAACAATTTCTCAGTTTGCTCAGATGGGAGAGTTTTCTCCTAAATCCTTTTCTTACTCCAAGGTTGGAATTTTATTCATTCACTGAACAGACATCAGTTAAGCACATTGACTGTGCTTCTGTACAGTTATTAAATGCTGCAATCATCTCTGCAAATCTGACATGTTTATTGAGTTAGACAGTATGGCATAGAGACTGCTTTTACCCCCAAAGACTCTTCAAACCCTCTCTTGCCTGTTTTTCTTGTCCTTGGTGCAAATATGGAGCAGATTCCACAGATTTTCTAGATTCCTGCAGTCACAAAAGCAATTGCATTCAGTAATTTTGAAATTCCAGTTTCACCTTGGAATGTTCATCTTTTATCCAATTTAAAGCCTCTGCCTCGCCCATCCAGGCCTGTCTGTGGCTAGGAAATCAGGGATTAGGAGACACAGCTGGGCTTCTTCCCTATTCCTTGTAGCCTCCCACCTCCTCACCCACTCACTAGCTGCTGCTATGGGCCCCTCTAGGGTTGGAGCATATGGGAAAAGAAAGAGTTAGTAGTGGGAATCTATTCTAACTATACTATTATTGTAGGCATAATCTGGTATTAGTGCCCCATGGGTATGTCAGATGCATAATTGTGGCCCCTTGTGATGCAACCCTGACTCTATCCAGCACTCCAACACCATCTCAAGTGGTCTCTCACCTATAGCTCTTTTCTTTAATAGAGATGCCTCCTTTGTGGGCCACTGCCATTCTACCCTCAGCCCCCTGGCCCCCAGGAAGCCCATGTCTATGTTGGGTCACATTTGCCTCCAGACCATCCTCTTAGCCAGAATCCTTTTCAAGATGATCCAATAAGCCTCCTTTGGAAGGATTCACTCAGGTCCACAGGAAATACTTTGGCACCTTTGCCTTTCAAAAACTGTCTCTTTGCTTCTTGGCAATTTCAGCCACAGCCTCTTCCCTCAGAACTTTCATATGTGAGGCTCTATGCCCTTCAGACACTATCAGACTCACATCAGGTTCTCCAAGTGGTTCTCTTAAAAACTCTCCTTTGACCTGAGGTAGGAGAGTAACAGTTTACCCCTTAAAGGAGGGTGACCTACACCCACAACCCTTCCAAGGAAGTGCAAACTCCCAGATTTCCAACCTCCCAATCACTTCTTAACATTCTATTATAAACTGTAGATAGATATCTTGTAGCAACTGGGTTATTGCCACTTGGCATTGATTGATACTTTTCCTAATGAATTATTAAGAGACAACAATGACCAGCAGTTTTTGAGTCACCATGTGTATCAGCAAGGACACTTTTAGCTGTAACCAGTGATGTGCTGGAAAATATTTATCAACCACATTTCCAGGGCAGGAGGGTATAACCTGAATTTGCAGGATTTGTCAATACCTGAGTTTTAGATAGACTTGTCATGGCCAATTTCAAGCTAACAACATGATGTCACCAAGTACAGTGTTGGGAAGAGATACACACAATCAGCTCTAGTGAGCCCACAGGAGCTGACCCTACCACTTACTGTCACTCCAGTAGAAGTAACAAATTGAACTGGTTTATACTATATGGGATACATTGGCTTACACTACAGAAAATCTGGAGGTCGTGTAAGCATTAGCGCCTGCATATCTATTGGTTCATGGAACTCATAAAGACCCAAGTTCTCTCTGGCTCTCTGTGCTGCCAACAAAAATGTTGGCTTGATTCTGAATCCTTGCTTTTGACTCTAGAATAGTCAGCCCACTCTGAATCTTTTCTTGGTCTGAGCTTTGAAACTCAAGTTCGCATCAAAGACCTTCTAAGTAGATGATTTTTCTTTAGAAGTTGATTTCTCTCTTCTTCTCTTATTTCTCAATATATAATTTTTAGGTGAAAAAAAAGTTGTTTCAGATGATCTGTAAGGTTCTATCTGCTTTCAAAGAGTTACAACCTGCTCCTCCAATTTGTTTCTATGTTCTCTTTTCCATGATGATCTCATCTTCTCACATGGCTTCACTGAATGTCCTGTGTATGGTAGATAACTCTCAAATATGTCACTCTAGCTCTGAAATCTCTTCATAATTCCAGTACCTGCATTTACAAATGCCCAATTATTGGTAGCCATTCTGAACTTACTAGTTGAGAATACTCCTTGCGAGGCTTGCACAGCCTCCTGCTGTCAGATGATGACCGATATCTACCCACACACAATTGATTTTGCTTAAGCACTAACCCCCAAGGCACCTTGTTGGTTGGTGCCGGGAGTGACTTGTCCCCTTATTCTGGCCCTAATATGCTAGGTGCACCTTGTGAAGAAACTTATTGTAGGAACTTCTTCTTTTGTGCTTAAGGGAGCAAACATTGCATTTCCTGAAAATCTTGTTTTTCTTATACTTCTATACTTATAGCAAACAGGCTATTGACCCCTGCTCACAAAGAACTAACTTTTGCCTTTGTTATGCTAAAAACTTTGCCTAGTACTTGAATGCTAAGGTTACCTTCCTTTTCCATATGATAAGCATCTAAATCACCTACATCAATCACGATTGACAAAGGTTATGCATGAGTCTTCTACAAATCTATGTTCTGGGAAATTTTTACATATCAAAGAAATTTATAATCAGAAATCATTGTCTAAGGCAAATGCCACATTTGTGCTGTTCCCCATACACTTAACCATAAATAAAGTTGAGTCTCAGTCAGTGCAGAGATCCCTGCCTGGTGATCAGAAAGAATCTCATGGCTCTCTTATCCCTCTCTTGCCCACACCATTCATCCTTCAAGGACACCTGGACCAGCTGGAGCGCAACTCCAGCACCAAATCAACATTCTTCACAAGGGTATCTCAATGACTTCCAATTAAACCTGCCTAATCCAAATAATCAATTTTTCTTGTTCTTTCCAAGGAAACAAACAAAAATAACCCAATACTTTTCCTGAAAGTGCCAATCACTATTATAGGCACCACAGTTCTCCAAGGTGCATAAGTTAACTCATCTTTTGAGAATCAAGTATGATCCCCAGGTCAAGATCTGATTTAAGAAACCAGATAGCTGGTATTTTAATTCACCAGGAGAGGGAAGAGAGTGATGGTAAGGCAGGTGGAAAAGGAGTGGAGCACATGTGATGAGTTTCATATTGGATATACTACATTTAAAGTGTGATTGTGATGTTTCAGAGAGGGTGTCTGGGAAACAATGATACTTGTTGGTCTAGTACTGAGATTAAGGATCTGGGCTGGATAGAAAGATGAACTTGGTGACACGGACATGGTTGAGTACACTCAGGGGAGCAGGCAGGATGAGGAAAGAAGAAAAGCTAGGCTGGACTCTTAAGTGTGGCACTGAAGGAAAGGCAGGGAGAAAAAAAATCCTGAAAAGGCAACTGAAAAGAAGCAGAGAAGTCTGAAGAAAGCCAGGAAAATGAAGTGTTATTGAAGTCAAGAGAGGAGAATGCTCAAGGAAAAGTTGTGGTCTAAAGAGTCAAACCCTGCTGAAATCTGACACAGGGTGAGAACTGAGAAACATCTCTGGATCAACAATAAAGAGCCTGCAAGAGAGCTTCCACACAGCCCTTTCAGGGGCGCATTGGATGCAGCAGCCAGAACGTGGTGAGTGGGAAGTGAGGAGGTGGAGGAATATTTGAGAAAGGGCATCAAAAAAAGTGACAACATTTTGGGAGGGAAAATCAACAAATGCTCACTCATCATCTATTATATTATTATATGGCCAGACTGTGAAATAAAAACAAATGTGAAATAAGCTCACGTGCTTGCCTGCAGGGAAAAAGTGAGAGGAGGCACAGCCTGAAGTGCACTGGCATTCTCAGAGATAGATGTGTGAAGGGAATACCTAAACTACCAGAACAAACACAGGTAGAGGCACAGCCACAGCAGGTTAGGGTGGGCATGAGGAGCTGGAGGAGATAGTCCAGTGTGCTTGAAGCTGAATTTTAGAAATATGAGCTGAGATTCACCACAACAAGAGCAAAGAGAGGGAAATCTGGAAGTAGACGAGGGGTTAGGATGACCCCTTCCACTGGTACCTTTCATCACCATTGCAACATCTTCAAGCCCATCTTGTTTAAAAAGCAATCCCCCCCCACCACCATTACCATAAACACCCCTGCCTGCCACTGCACATTTTTCTCTAGCTCTCTCCCTATCCCCTTCTTCTCTTCACAAGAAAACAATTTAAAACACTTTCTACCCATGCATACTGACCTCCTTAGAGTCCCTTTGAGTCAGAATTTCAAGGTCCTACTACTATTCACTCAAACCTACCTTTTCAGTCTTATCTCCAGGTTCTTTTTAGTGGAGGAAGGAAGAAAGGGAGGTGTGTGTGTGTGTGTGTGTGTGTGTGTGTGTGTGTAAGGTAGGCCTTTGCATTGCTAGCAGAACAATTCTCTTCATTCTCCTTGGCTTCTGCTCCTCCCCTCCACAATTTTCCTCCCTGTGTGTCACTGGGCTTCCATCCTCTGTCAATCTTCCAGATATATTTTGGAACATTTGTTCAATGCTTGCCTACTTTCTGGTCTTGTTGCTAATATAAATATGTATTCCTTTACTATAGGGTCTTGGAAGGACTCAATTTTATTTTTGAAAATAGTCTAAGAGAACAGCTAGATAAAAAGAAGAAAAAGAAATTATCCTGCAAGATTTTTATTGACCCAGCTTTAAAAAGGCTTAATTCCAAAGAGAAAATCCATCAAGGAATGGATTATACCATGCAAAGCTGTCCCCTCCTTAAGGCCTTTGCCTCACCCTCCCCTCTAATTGAATGCTCTATCCTTCCCTTCTTGTTCCTTCTCATTCAGGACTCTGCTATATGTCACATCCTCAGAGAGCCCTTCCTTAATGACCAGCCTACCCCTGCCCAGTCACTCTCCCATCACTTGTGTTTGTTGTTTTCAGGGCAGTTACCACTGGGTGAAATGATCTTGCAGAGATCTTGCCTCTCGTTCATGGTGAAGTCCCAGGAGCCTTAGAACAGTGCTTGACCCTCAGTAAATGCTTCAGAAATATTATCACCACAATTTATTTATTTGATGAGGCACATTCATAATGGTTGTAGCTTTTATATCTAAACAAGCAATATCCTTTCCTTCCTTTATGAGAAATTAGCAAGAAAAATGTAGTTTAAATGGTTAATTCTAAGTCCTAATTATGGTACTAAAGTATTTTAAAGCTTCTATCATCATGCCATGCTTTAATTCAAGGAATTTTTAGAAAACACCTACTAAGGGTAGATGTAGTAGAAGACACAGAGAGGTAAGTGACAGTCACTAGTCCTACTGAGCCACATAACATGGTTCCCTATGGCATATATAGGATCTGGGTGAAATGTTCTAATCATCTCCAAGAGCCTCCACCCTCCTATCACCTGACCACACAGCACTCTTAAGTTCATAAATTAGCCATTTGTGTGTTTATTGATTTCATTACAGAATACTCTTTCTCCATAATCACCTCCTGGCTGTCCTTTGAGCCCCAACTCAAAATTCTTTTCTCCATGTGCCTTTTGCCTCAAATTCCAAGTCTCTGTTGTTACTCATTGCCTTTGAACATTCAGAGTATACAGTGTGTCACAGAGCTTCAGTTTGTATTGTCCACTCTTTCCTATTGTAAATCCTGACTCCTCAATGGATTATAAACTCCAGGGGGAGCTTATAGTGGGTGCTCCTTAAATTCTGATGGTCTGAGCACTACCTGACGGAGTCTCCTGAAACAAATTTAAAGTTCAGAATCATGTTCATGAAGTAGAATGGAGAGAGATCCTGAAAACTCTTCCAAACTCTCAGTTTATTTTCTGTATTTAAGAGTCTCTTACTGTTTGCCTCCTTCTCTCTTTTTATCTTATTTATCCATCCCTTCCCTGTGTTCATCTGGTTTGTTTCTTAAATTCCATATATGAGTGAAATCATATATTTGTCTTTCTCTGACTGACGTATTTCGCTTAGCATAATACACTCTAGTTCATTCACATTGTTGCAAATGGCAAGATTTCATTTATTTAATCACTGAGTAGTATGCCATTGTGTGTGTGTGTGTGTGTGTGTGTCTGTCTGTCTGTGTGTGTGTGTGTGTGTGTATACACACACCTTCCTTATCCATTCATCAGTCAGTGGTCATTTGGGCTCTTTCCATAATTTGGCTATTGTTGATAGTGCTGCTATAAACATTGAGGTGCATGTGCCCCTTCGAATCAGCATTTTTGTATCCTTTGGATAAATACCTAATAGTGCAATATTTGGGTTGTAGGGCAGTTTGATTTTTAATCTTTTGAAGAAACACCATACTGTTTTCCACAGTGACTGTACCAGTTTGCATTCCCGCCAACAGTGCAACATGGTTCCCCTTTCTCCACATCTTCACCAACATCTGTTATTGCCTGAGTTGTTAATGTTAGCCATTCTGATGTGTGTGAGGTGGTATCTCGTTGTGATTTTGATCTGTATGTCTCTGATGATGATGGTGATGTTGAGCATCTTTCCATGCATCTGTTTCCATCTAGATGTCTTCTTTGGAAAAATGTCTAATCATGCCTTCTGTCCATTTCTTCACTGGATTGTTTGTTTTTTGGGTGTTGAGTTTGATAAGTTCTTTATAGATTTTGGATACTAACCCTTTATCCAATAAAGGGTTGCTGGACAGGAGGTCGGTGGGGGGATGGGCTAAATGGTAATGGGCATTAAAGAAGGCACTTGTTGGGATAAGCACTGGGTGTTATATGTAAGTGATAAATCACTGGCTTCTACTCCTGAAACCAAACACTGTATGTTAACTAACTTGAATTTAAATAAACAAATTAAAAAAAAAGAAAATCCTATTCTATTCTCCACCCAAGCTGACACTCGCTCGTTGCCATAGACACAAACATCTCTTACACTATTATAGACAAACATGTTATATTTGGGATGATCTAGTGGCCCTGTGGATTCTCCAATTCTCTCCTCTTCCCACCCTCCAACATCCTGGTCTATAACAGCAGGATGATAGAATCTTTAGAAGGATTAAAGTGACAAGGTAGAGGGAGGGTGAGGAGGAAATGGATAGTTGGATATTTTTATTTAGAGAAATGTGGAAGGGTTTTAATTTATCCATTCTTCACTTGACATCTGAAAAATATTTCAGTGGGAAAAGAAATGGGATTGCAATACCTCTTGTCTTTCACACTTCAAGCACTGAATCATGTGTGTATGTGTGTGTGAGTGTGTGTTTTTAGCAGTGGAAAAGAAAGGATTCCAAAGCCATTGGTGTCATGATGCCAAAATATCCAGATGAAGAATTCAATCAATTGTGCAGATGTTACAAATACATAATGCCAAATATCCCAATCGGTGGAAACATCAAGTGATTTTTTTTTCATTAAAACAAAAAATATTTCAGTAGGGAACAGTTGCTGCCTGATTTGCCAAAACTCACAACACTTTCTATCCAAAGTTATCAGGTTGATGCTCTGAAAATAGTGTTTGGTGTCTCAAAGATTCGTCTTTTCTTCTTTCGGGGTACTCTTCAAGCAGGAATTTTTTTTGACATTTATTACATATTGAATTTAATCAGAATGGGGACACAAAAATAGACAAAATGGACATATCCTCAGAAATTGCTACAGAAAGAAACATTGTATTTAAGTGGTACGCATAAGGACAAAAAAACATTGAAGAGATTTAAACAGTCCTAAGGAAAACAACGTACAGAATATTAGGAATTGAGTTTTGTTGTGTTGACATATTGAGACTTCATAACACAGCCTTTATAAACTCTGCTCTATTTCAGGAATGCACTAATTTGGCCCCAATGATCCAGGTCCTCAAATACCTGACACCTGATGCCACAATCCACTCTTGCTCCCTGAGCAGAGCAACCTGACCTGACACCAGAGTACCATTTGGAATTTTGCATCTAGCCGATCCCATCCAGCTCCACACACCTGCCAAGCTGGGTCACTATCCAGACTGCAGGCTCCATGGTCATGGTCTTCTTCCTTACTCCACCCCAAACTGCCCTTGGTTTTCTCTCTCCCTACCCAGCCTCCCCACAGTCTCCTCCTACCTGAATCCTTGATTATTTGAGAAGAGGGGAGGCAAAGAACAAAGGCCATTCATTCTCACATTTGAAAAAGCTAAGGTCCTCTTCAATCATGTTACCATCTATGTTTATTTTTAAAAAATGTTTTATTGCCACTATGATTAAATAGACAATCATGTGTTGTTACTAAGCCACCCATACCTATCTTAACCAATTTAGCAATTTACTGACAGCTTTTTAATTTTTGTCTTCCAAAACCTGAATCCTAAATATTTTTTAAACCCCCAAATTCTCAAGCTACTTTTCGTACTTAAAACTATCTTTGAAATCACCCAGATGGCCCCTGAGAAATTTTAAATATTGATTCTTACACCATATGAAAAGAGAGGTGCTGGAAATAACTAGGTTTGTTTGATGAGTTGCATGTCACATCAGAAATCAGAAGAGTCATTCATTCCCAGGTTAACTTGGTAGAGAAAAAATTTTATTAATATAAATTTATGAGAAAGTGCATGCTTTATGGGAAATCCATGGTGATTTTTCAGTATCATCGATGTCCACAACATATTTTAACCTTCATGGACAACATTGATCAAAACTCTAAGATACAGCTGGGTTGGGTTTTTCTGTATTTATCGTTTGAGTATTGCTCTGCCTGATGACATGATGAAGCCAGGCAACTATGCTGCTGTCAGTCCTAACATCAGTTATTGTTTCAGGTCTACTTGGCTGTAATCTTACGCCTTTAATTTGAAGGTAGCACATTTTAGCCCAGTTGCTCTCAGCCTGCCTCAGACTTAGGTATGGAGTTGTACAACAACACAGCTATTTACTCCTTCCCGCAGACTAACAGAATCTCTCTTTAAAAATTTTTTTAGTTTTTCAGTGTTTAATTATTTTTGAGAAAGAGAGACAGAGTGTGAGCAGGGGAGGGGCAGAGAGAGAGGAAGACACAGAACCGGAAGCAGGCTCCAGACTCTGAGATGTCAGCACAGAGCTTAATGAGGGGCTTGAACCAAAGTCACAAAATCATGACCTGAGCCAACGTCAGACGCTTAACCGACTGAACCACCCAGGCACCCCTGTCTGAATCTCTTTACTTGGTATTCTTGGTCAGGATTATTATATATTATATCTTGACATTTTCTTTCCCCTCTATAAAAATTATGTTCAGTTGTATAAATCAGATGTGAAATTTATTGACTTCATTAAAGATAGGCTTAGTAATTACATTTAGATATTCTACGTGAAAAAGTGTTAGTAACTTGATTGCCTTGGCCATATAACATAGTCTAATCACAGAAGTGGCTTCACCTTTCTCACTGGTCCTGGGGTCTGCTACTCACCCAGGAGGAAGGGATTGTATACAGCGTGAAGTCTTAGGGGCCAGCTTAGAATTCTGCCCTACTTCATCTATCAATCCATCCTCATCAATATTTAAAGTAGCAGAAATCCTTCTTTTGTAATCTTTAATTTGTCGTACAACTAGAAGTTCTAATTTTATTTATTTGGGATTTATTTCTTTTGGTAACTTCTCTCACAGGAAGTTGGGAGAGGACTACAAGTGACAGCAGGCTTCTCTCCTTTGTCTCCTGGAGTGTAGACACCCTTCTCTGCTTCTTGCTCCCTCTCCTGCTTCATCTCAGGCTTATTCACTGGCTCTTCTTTCTATCCTTTAAGGTGGATGTTCTCTGGGGTTCCACCCTCCTCCCTACTATCTTCTCCCTGGATTTACGTTAAAGGAACAATTACATCTATTTCCCTTGCTTCAACCCCCACCCACATGCCAGCATTGCTCACGGTTTCTGTCTCTAGCCCAGCTATTTCTCCCTGGTTTAAGCATAATTATTCACATTTTCCTTGATTTAAATAAAATTGGTTACCATGTTTACATGTCAGAGATAATAATCTGTACTTTTCATGACATGTATAAATCTTAATTTACTTTAAATCTGTTTTATAGTACTATTGATTTTATTAATGAAACTTGACAGAGGTTTAATACATGTTAGCTCAGGAGCTGGCAAGTGGGGCAATTAGCACCTAAAAGCTGTATTATAGATTCAAGGATGTCTTCATCATATTTAAAGTATTTTTATAAGTGGCAGCCAGGAAAGTCCTAATGGTTAGGATAGCTCAGTGACATTTGCATAGGTAATATTTTATTCCTGGGAGTCTTTGTATTATTCTCTTTTTTAAAAAAACATTAAGAATATTTTATTTTATTTTATTTTATTTTATTTTATTTTGAGAGAGAGAGAATGAGCAAGCCAGTGTAAGCAGAGGAGGGGTAGAGGGAGAGAGAGAGAATTGTAAACAGGCTCCATACTCATCACAGAGCCCCACTACCACTTGGGACTTGATCCCACAACGCTGGGATCATGACCTAAGCTGAAATCAAGAGTCAGATGCTCAATAAACTGAGCCACCCAGACCCTCAGTACCCATCTCAAAATGGTATAGCAGGTGTTACCTGCCATATCATTAATCAAAAAGTGTGAAATAAGGAGGTAGTTTGCAGTAACTTACTATCAACATCATTATAACTACATTGTACACAGGTGCAATACATAAGAAAATATTTCTTCTGTTTTGAGAAAAGCGACGATGTGGGGGAAGGAGGAACAGGTAAGAATGGAGGGAAAAGAAGTAGAGAGGTAGATGAAAATACCAAACTGAGAGCCTTGAGGGTGACAAGGGAAAGGGGACATGTGCTTCCTTCCTGCTGAGACCCTGTGCCCCACTCTGTAGGCCATCTGCACCCCTTCCTCACTCCACCAGACATGGGTGTTGCAGTTCAGGAAGGACTTTAGCAGGCAGCTATAGAATGCAGTGTCTGTAGAATTAGAATTTTCAAACTGGAAATAATTAGCAAATTGAGGTGGTGGAAGGAACATAAGGAGAGGGAGTTACAAAGAGGCAGAGAGGCAGAGACAGAAATGAAGAGGGAGACATACTCAGAAAGAGGATCGGAGAACACTTTCCAGGCAAAGCCCCGAATAGAGTTACACAAGACAGGAATCTGGTTCGATGTCATGATTCCTGGAATTAGAAAACCACAGGCCAATAAGGCCTTGTCATAATGAGTCAGTATAAAATGAACTGGGGGGAAAATCTGTCAATCTTCCCAGTTTGCATTAAGTGCAAGATTTTCGTCACCATATTTTGTTCAACGTATTGAAAAAATGTCAAATAAAAAACTTCAGATGCTAGCAGCAACATTGCTGTCACATGTAAACCATTCACAGCAGATAGACTAGACAGCTACATGATGCCATTTCCAAAACCCAAATCCTTCAGATCCTAAGACCACCTTCACCAATGGAAGCTTCCACAAGGTTTGCTCTATGCAAGTCCCTCTAAGCCTGTCTGTAGTTTTGAAGATATGTTTGTTTGATCTAATGTGAACTGCTGCATCAGACACATAGGAAATGAGTTATTATTCACACAAAAAAGTCCATGCTTGAGTGACATTCTTAAGAAATTTTGAATTATTCTACTGAAACTGGAAGCATTCTGTTTTTCTCCCTTAAAATACATGCCCTTAACTAAGCTGGTCGACGCTGACATTTTTTTCCACAAAATAATGACAATAGTGGGAACAGCCACTGTTTACTGAGCACTGACTTTGCGGCATGTACTGCTGGAAGCATTTCACACGCGCAGTGCAGTCAAATCTCACAAAAGATCTGTGGTTAATGATTATCCCCATTTTACAGACGTGGAAAGCAGGAGACAGAGAGGCTGAATGAGTTGCCCCGAGCTACACAGCTACGGGCCCACGTGAGTGTCCGCTCAGGAGGCAGCACGCCTGCGATGCTCCATTTCCTCGTCTCTGCCGTCAGCGGCCACGCCCCAGCCCACTCCCACGCCCAGGAGAATGAATGAGCCCCTCTCCCGAGACCTTCCAGCACCGTTCATCCCTATGGCACAATTCTCTTTATACTTCTGGTTTCCTCTAGTACAACATCTAGTACAGCGCACGGTGGATGCTTCCCAAGTGCTGCCTACAAATACTGAATAAACTCTGTACCTCCCACTAGATAGAACTTATCCCTCCTCAAACCTCTCCTACATTTAGTATGTCCCTCATACTGCTTCACTTTAATGCTTTTCCTACCATTTTACTCTCTCATCTGGGTCCTGTCCCTTTCCACAGTTTATAAATTCCTTCATGTTAGGGGCCTCATTTGATTTATAACACACAAAATCCGTGTACAAGGACAGCCCTGGGAAAAGATCTGCTGAAGTGAATGCCTGCAAACCACAGTTATTCTTGTCATAGCATTCATATCCCTAAAGAGGTGTCTCTCTAAAACTCTGTTCCTTAATTACAGCCCCCAAGTCAGATTCTTAACAGCCCTGTGCTCTGCTGAGCTGGATAATTACATGAATGTTCTAATTCTGGCCCTTTCCACTTTAGACAAGAGCCACACTATCAGGTTCTATGAACATAAGCATTTTGACAACTATTAATTATGTAGTAAGTGGTTCATCTCAAGGAGGGAAACTGAGAGCCCCAGAAAGTACAAAGTGAGGACCTGGTCTAAGAAGCTCATTCTTCTGATAACTGAGGAATGAGTGCATGAGACAAAGAATGGAGGAAGCCTGGACAGATAGGGCCCTGACAGGGGTAGGTAGATGGGGGTCATCAAAGAGTGTGGCATCCAGGGGACTAAGGGTCAGGAACAACTAGCTCCCCTCCTAGTCAGGAACTGTGGAAAAAACCACAATTGGTAATTCAGCCAAGGCAGAATGCACGTGGTATCTTCCAGTTCTAGAGCTGTGGCCTGGGCAACGGGGCCTGCCACGGCCAGGTAGGCGGAGAGCTCACATGGATGCCTCTACTCTGCTAAGCTAGATACGCTTGGTCCCACAGAATCCTTATGCTGTTAGCTGAGTAGATTGTTTACTCTGTCCATGTGCTGGGATATAGGGTGAATGCGCAGGTTGAAAGGATAGAACATGACTGTTTAATCTAAGGCAATCTCAAAGGTTTGGTTTAATTTTTTAAATGTTTATTTTTGAGAGATAAACAGAGTGAGAGCAGCAGAGGGGCAGAGAGAGAGAGGGAGACACAGAATCCAAAGCAGGCTCCAGGCTCTGAGCTGTCACCACAGAGCCCCATGCAGGGCTCAAATTCATGAACCATGAGATCATGACTTGAGCCAAAGCTGGACACTTAACTGACTGAGCCACCCAAGCGCCCCTCAACAGCTTGGTTTATAGAGGAGAATTCTATTGTCCTGTGGATCTTGGCCTTGCAAGGTTCATAAGAGATGAATGAGGCCAGTGTGGGTCCTGATGCATGGGTATCTTTAAAACAGCCCCTGGCAACACCCCTGAGTCAATTCCCCAGAGCTGCCCTAGAATATTCTCACCCTGTCTTACTTAACTTTTCCACCTGGCAGCTCCAGGCTCTGATATGAGCCCATGAACTTTGTCCTCCTTTCATTTCTTGGCCTTCTTCCAAAAGGCACCAGCTATTTATGGGGAGCCTTTTCCTGGTCATAAAACAAAGTCACAAAGTCAGCATTGGGACAATTCTTATTTCTCATAAGATACCTTTCTTGCAAGGTAGAACTACTGTCTTTGGATGATAAGGAAGTCTCTGAAAGGTCTAGATATCCTGTGAATAAGGAACATTTCCAAGAGAGTTCAGAGTTAAAACTTAGACTATATTGCAGTTTGGCTTTCAGTTTGATGGTGGTCTTCAAAAGAAAAGAACATGTCTTTACTCTGTAAAAGTTTTTTTTAATATTTATTTATTTTTGAGAGAGACAGAGAGAGACAGAGTGTGAATGGGGGAGGGACAGAGAGAGGAGACACAGAATCCAAAGCAGGCTTGAGGCTCTGAGCTGTCAGCAGAGCCCAATGCAGGGCTTGAACCCACATATCGCTGGATCGTGATCTGAACCAAAGTCAGGCGCTTAACCAACTGAGCCACCCAGGCACCTCTACTCTGTAAAATTTCTGACAGCCCATGTCTATAACTCACATTGCTTTTTCAGTGCTGTCATTAAAAACTGGATTAAAAATAGTTTATTCCAATTAATACATACACAAGGTCTTAAAAACAAAGCAGTATCAAAACATCTCTAGTAAAAGTCACCAGTCAGTTAACCTAGCTCACTTCACAATCTCCCCCCACCCCATAACTTCCAATTTAACTGTTTCTTCTGGGTTTTCCCTTTGTGAGATAGAGAGTGAGTGGGGGAGGGACACAGAGAAACAGAATCCCAATGCGGCTCTGTACTATCGCCACAAAGCCCAACATGGGCTGAGGAATCCTGAGCTCACAAACTCAGGAACCGTGAGATCATGATGGAAGCTGAAACCAAGAGTCAAATGCTTCACTGATTGAGCCACCAGGGGCCCCTCTCCAGTACATCCCTACGGAAGGATACATAGGGTGGTTCTTTTTCTTAGTTCAAGCATATGTGAAAATGTCTTGTGTTCATACTTGATTGATAGTTGGGCTGAGTATAGAACTTTTGACCTAAAATCTTTTTTTTCTCCCTCAGATTTTGAAGACATTTATTCATATAGAGGTTTAAACCTTCTCTAATATTTGTATGTAAAATAAAAAGTATATTTTATATAAACAGTATATATATCCTGGAGTTTTTAAATTTTAATATGGTTGGAAATAAATTTTTAAAAATATTTTTTATTTAATTTTGAGAGAGAGAGAGAGAGAGAGAAAGAGACATCATGAGCAAGGGAGGGGCAGAGAGACAGGGAGACACAGAATCCGAAGCAGGCTCCAGGCTCTGAGCTAGCTGTCAGCACAGAGCCTGACGCGGGGCTCGAACCCAGGAACCATGAGATCATGACCTGAGCTGAAGCCAGATGCTCAACCGACTGAGCCACCCAGGCGCCCTGGAAATAAATTTTTTAAAAATCCATGATTGAGAGTGGTCTGTGGGCTGTTTTTTTTTTTAATCTGGAAACTCATGTCCTCTAGCCATAGGAATTTTTCTTGCTATCCATACCCTCTGCTCTTTCCTTCTAGAAATCTTATTGTTGACATTTCTGAGTTGCTCTCTAACTTTGTTATTTTCTCTCTATTGGGTTACAACTCTGTCTTTTATCTTACTTTCTGGGATAGTTTCTTTGATTTGGTTGTAATCATATTTGTATGTTCAGGGGCTCTTTGTTTATTTCCACATAGCAGTTTTGTCTGCTGTGAAAATGGGCTGCAATATTTTCTCCTATCTCTCTGAGGATACTAATACAAAATGTTTTTATATAATTGTTTTCAGTTTATTATTTTTTTTTAAAGAGAGAGAGAGAGAGCAGAGGAAGGGCAGAGAGAGAAGGAGAGAGAGAATCCCAAGCCAATTCCATGGGGACAGCAGAGAATCCAATGCAGGTCATGAACCATGAGGTCATGACTTGAGCCAAAACCCAGAGTTGGTTGCTTAACCGACTGAACCACCCAGGTGCCCTAAAAATGTTTTATTTTACCTTTTCTTTTATTTCTTCGATTGCATCTTTTCCCTCCAAGTTCATTTTTTTTTTTGCTTATTTGTTTCATCAATGTCTCTCAGGTTGGAGGCCCGCAGGTGTTTGGTAATTTGTGGCTGTCCATTCATATTCCTATTTTAGCTTCATTGAGAGAAAAATACCGCACAACTCACCCATTTAAAGTGAACAGAGCAATGGTTTGCAGTATACTCAGAGTTTTGCAACTATCACCACACTAAACTTTAGCCTAGTGAACATTTTCATCACCCTGAGAAGAAACCCCATACCCATTAGTAGTCATTTCCCATTTCCCCTCAGTTGATCTTCTCTCCCCTGCTTCTTCAGGCCCACCTCTAGGAAACCACTCATTAGTTTCCATTTCTATATATTTGCCCATTCTGGCCATTTCATATGAATGGAATCATATGGTCTCTTGTGACTGATTTCTTTCACTTAAAATGTTTTCCAGATTCCTCCATGTTGCATCATGTGTTGGTATTTCACTTTTTTAAATTGCCAAATTGTGCAGATATGCCATATTTTGTTTATCCATTCTTCCATTTATGGACATTTGGGTTGTTTCCACTTTTTGACTATGATGAATCAGGCTGGCATGAACATTCATGGGCGAGCTTTTATGGGGACTTATGTTTTCATTTCTCTTGGGTTTACATCCAGGAGTGGAATTGCTGGATTAGATATCATAACTCTAAGTGTAAATTTTTAAGAAACTGCCCAAAACCCTTCTGAAGTGTTACACCGTTTTACATTCCCACCAGCAGTGTATACAGGTGTCAGGTTCCCTACATCCTCGCCAATAGTTGTGATTACTCATCCTTTTCGTTATCACCATGCTAGTGGGTATGAAGTGGTATCTTAGGGTTTTGATTTGCATTTCTCTAATAGCTAAGGACATTGAATGTCTATTCATGTCCTTATGGGCTATGTGTATATTTTCTTTGAAGAAATGTCTCTTCAGAGGCTTTGTCAATTTTTAATTGGGTTATTTGTTTTTTTATTGTTGGGTTGTAAAATTTTTATGCATCTCAGATGCAAGTCCCTTATCAGATATGATTGGCAAGTTTTTTCTCCCATTCTGTGGGCTATTGCATTTTTCTGATGGTATCCTTTGAAGCACAAAAGTTTTTAATTTTAATGAAGTCCAATATATATATTTTTCTGTGGCTTTTGACTTTGGTGTCATCTCTAAGAAGACCTGGTCACAAAGATTTAATCTTATATTTTCTTCTATGGGTTTTACAGGTTTTGGTCTTATATTTAGGTCTGTGATTACATCTTGAGTTATTTATTTATTTTACATACAGTATTTAGAAGAAGTCCAGTTTCATCCTCTTGCATGTGAGAATTCAATTGTACCAACACCATTTGCTGAAAAGACTTGTTTTTCCATCTTTAAGATTGAAACATTGGAAGACTAACTAGAAGTGCTATGAGGAAGTGTATGAAAGGAGCTAATCACCTGGAAGGCTTTCCTCTAAGGCTACTGAGCAATGAGCTGGCTTCCTTTCCCGGAGTTCCCTAAAAAGGTAGTATTCAAAGATGTATCACTCTGTCTCAACTCTGTACCTTCCCCCACTGCACCTTCTGCTTTAAGGTCCAGATTATCTTTCGCTTAATTTCTACAAAAAGTTAGCCCGTGGTCACTTGGAAAGAGGTGATGGTGGGAGGGTGAGAGAAGGTTACACTTGTCCAGGGTAGGCTGGGGGAGAAGGTCTGTCAGGGTTTAATCACTTCAAATGCAGATTTCCCTGATTTTAACATTTTGCTATTGTTATTAGCCTTGGTGCCTGCAAGTCTTGAGACTTTATGAGTTTCAGAGGAGCAAGTGGACTCATGCCTCATCAGTGGCCCTTCCAGCAGGCATGTGAGTTTTACCTTCATCCACTCGGCCATGTCACCTACCATGCGTCTTTTTAATTGTACCATCCGAAAATCTATTGAAAGACTTTGCCTGCTGATGACTCATCTCCCTTTCTGGTTTTGGTCATTTATCCTTTTCGTGGTGCTCAGGAGCAAAGAAGATAACCAGGTGATAAATATGTCATGTTTAACAGGAAATTTCTCTTCAGTTCTGATGGTGCACAGCTTTAAAAAGGGCTTCATTTGAAATCACAATGTAGCTAATTTCAGAAGGAGAATCTGATTTTATAAATGTAAATTTACAATTAAAAAGAGAGGGACAGAGAATAATCTTTCTTAATTTGAGTCTATAGTCTATATTAGAAGCCATTCCACTGACAAATTTAAACTCCCTTGATGGCACCTTGTCTCTGTCTTTCCCATGAAAGTCTCAGAGCCAAGAAGAGTTTTATACTTGGGGAGTTCTCAATAGGTGTTTTGTAAACGAATGGAAGAACTAATGAGCAGCCATGCGATACTGATCAAAGTTTCCAATTACCATGAGTAGCCTCCTTTTAAATGGTAATATTTTTCTGCACTTACAGAGCTGATTTTGACTAATTTTTGCATCCTGACTTGGGGGAAGTAGATGAAGTACATTAATTTCTCAACTATAGGTCCAAAGCTAAGCTGTATTTTACTCCTATGCAAGTCAACACAGACTGATGAGATACAAGAATGTACTCCTAGTTCAAAGAAATCTGACTTCAAAGCAAGTTAAATTTACTCTTAAATCAATCTTCCCACATTCTTCCTCCCACCAGCTCCAGAACAAAGTGTCATTGTTCACCAATAGGACTCAAATTGAATAAACAAATTCAATCCATTTTGGTGATTATAAAATATAATCAAATTTATAACAGGATATTAGTATATTACCTTGCTGTTTCAAAATTATCTTGATTATGAGATGAAATGGCACTTTTGGGGTGAGCTTTTGTTTCATTTTATTCTGAAAATTCTAAGATGTGTAAATTCACACCACCTAGAAGTATTTGTTCTGAGTTTAATATTTTTCCAGTACAAGGTCACCAAGACACTGTGATAATTGTAAAGAAAGTAAGTTATTTGATGTTGAGGAAACAAATGAAATATAGACAAACAGAACACTATAATACAATATAGTTATAACTTTATATGATTTTCCTCATTATATTTTACTACACTTCAATTTAATCTATTAGTACACTCTGGAAACAGAAAATGCAAAATAGGAGGTTTTGGTGATTTGATTTCTCAAAATGCTTAGGTTGCTGAGAATGTTTCAGATAACTTTTAGGTATGACACATCTAAATTAAGTTGGTCTCAACACGTTGCCTATGTCTTGGATTGTTGCCAGCAATTTCTCTAGGGTTTCTGGAAGATGTTGTCACTTGTCTTTTTAAGAATAGTTGAGATATGATCAAGAAAAGAATAGGTTCCCATTATTCTGAAAAAATGTAGAAGCAAAGTGTTTTCCTCTTCAAAGTGGGGGAAAAGTTGTTTGATCTCAATCAAGTTCTACTTGATAATTACTACCTGTTTTATTCCTGGGTGTTCTGCTTGCTTGTTTGTTTTGGCTTAAATCTCTTCACAACTAGCGACACTTTCTGGTTTCCTTCGTTATCATTCATTAGATAGTATAAAATCACATGAACAGGGGCATCTGGGTAGCTCAATCAGTTGAGCATCTGATTTCAGCTCAGGTCATGATCTTATAGTCCATGAGTTCCAGTCCCATGTGGGGCTCTGTGCTGACAGCTCAGAGCTTGGAGCCTGCTTAGGATTCTGTGTCTCCCTCCCTCTCTTTCCCTCCCCCACTCACCCTCTGTTTCTGTCTCTCAAAAATGGATACATGTTAAAAAAATAAATTACATGAACATCATTTTTCTAAATCTCAAATAACAATTTGAAATGTTATTTACATTACTTAAACTATGGCTCTGTACATATTTTGCCAGTAGAACAAGATACTGAGCTCAGAGTTACAGAAAAGTAAGTATGTTGTCACTTATATTTTCCTAGAGAAGACTCTTTAACAAGCTCAAGCCTAATGAGCTAACTTTTAATTTTGTTCTGGAGTCTTTCTGCATTCATACACAAATGCTGATGTTTCTTATATCTCAAGTCCTCTTGTTTCCTAGAACCAGTTTGACTAAAAACTGAATGTTTATATCCTCCCAAAATTCATATGTTTGAAATAGAATCCCAAATGTGACGGTATTTGGAGTTGGGGCCTTTGGGAGGTGATTTGGTCATGAGGGTGGAACCCTCATGCATGGGATTAGTGCCCTTCTAAAGGGACCTCAGAGAGTTCCCTTACCAACCCTTCCACATGAAGATCCAGGAAGAAGTTACCCAGACCAAAACGGCCTGCTTTCACCAGACACTGAATCTACCAGCACCTTGATCTTGGACTTCTCAGCCTACAGAGCTGTGAGAAATGAGTGTCTGTTATTTAGAAGCCACCCAGTCTATGGAATTCTGTGACAGCAGCACCAACTGACTAAGATATATTTTATATTTTCTGCAGTTGTCTGTTTGAATAGCAGTGAATGCTATCCTCTCTTAATTCTTATATGTTCAACAATGCCTTGATTTTGCCTGCCCACTTAATGTTTGTGTGGGTGCAGAATTTACAAACCAATCTTCCATTGCTGTATGTGTAACATCTTTTGTTAACCTGATTCAAGTACTCTGTAGCCTGTAATTTTTTTCTCTGAAGGCTTTCATCTTTGTCCTGGAGTTCTAAAAGTTCACAAGTATGTATCTAGATAGATTAATTTTTAATTACTCTGGATATTTAGTAGGGTCTTGCCAATCTTTCTTCAGCTCAGTACATTTTTCTACTCTTATTTCTCTATTTTTTTCCTTTTATTCATCCTGTTTGCTCCTTTTGGAATTTTGATTAGGTGGCTATTGGACTTCCTAAATATATCTGCTATGTCTCTTAAGTTCTCTCCTACATTTTAAATAGGGAATAGAGAATATGAGTGTAAGAGCAAAGTCTCTGAGGTCAGATGCCCTGGATTTCAGTTCTGCTGCCCCAGTAGCTGTGTGACTTTGGGAATGTTACTTAACTTCTCAGCTCAGACAGTTGTTATGAAAATTGAATATGTAACAACTAAAGCACTTAGAACAGTGTGGCCCATATTAAGTACTACTATTAGTTCTCACTTTATTGGTTCTTTGTCCTTATATTCTGAGTTCCTTGAATTTACCTTCTGTATCATCAACTTTTCTAAGTGTCCATTTCATTATTCAGTCCATTTATTTCTTTTTCTTTTGAGCAATTGTATTTTTTTAAATACCTATTTATTTTGAGAAAAAGAGACCATGCATGCTTGTGAACAAGTGGGGGAGGGGCAGAGAGAGAGGGAGAGAGAGAATCCCAAGTGGGCCCTGTGCTGTCACTATTGAACATCATGTGGGACTTGATCCCACAAACCACCAGATTGTGACCTGAGCCAGAATCAAGTCAGATGCTTAACTCACTGAGCCACCCAGGTGCCCCCTGGCCCCAAGGAATTGTATTTTTAATTGCAATAATATCTTTTCATTTTCTGATTGTTCCATTTTCATAGCAGCTTTTTCTCATTTTTGGTAGCAAAAACTTTATTTTAAGTTTTTATTTAAATTCCAGTTAGTTAATGCACAGTGTTATAACGGTTTCAGCTATACAATACAGTGATTCACCACTTCCATACAACACCCCGTGCTCATCACAAGTGCGCTCCTTAATCGCCATCACCTACTTCCCCCAACCCAGCCTACTTCCCCAAAACTTCTTAATTTTAGTGGTAATTGTTTCTTAAAGTGTGAGTTCTTGTTTGTTCACCAAGTTATCTCCTCTTTTCTAAGGTTATATTTCTTTTGTTCATATTGGTCTTTCTCTTCCTTGGTGTTGATTTTTTTTAAATGCCTGGTGACCCTCGAGCTCCTTTTATTGGTTGTGAATGTTGGTAAGGACACATACTGAGCTTGGGCTTCCTTTGCAGTTATGTTCAATCTAGCTCTACAGATTATTAGAGTTTTGGAAATTGTGGAGGAGCAATAGACTGTAGAGTCGTTACTTGATAATAACTATAGGAAACTGTGGCCATCCTTGTTTTGAAGAGGCAAAACTTTACCCAAAGGCTAGCTCAGATGTGCTGCTGAGGGTCCTGCTGTCTGAATGGGAACCCAGTAATTTGATCTAAATTCCCCCTGCCCCGGACTGAAGTCTGCAAATTTCAATGCCTACAGGGCTTGGTAAGTCTTGTAATATATGAAGCAGGTGGGCTGGTGGGCATGCAACAGCAAGGGTGGTAGGTACTGTGGCTGCTTGGGAATGCACACCCAGCCAACAGGCATTTGCATTAAATTTTACAAAATATTATTTTACTTTATATTTAATTTACCTTAAAGGAAAACTTTATATTTATATTTACTTTAAAGAACAACTTATTTTCAGATTTACCAAAGGCCTAATAACGCACTATAGAGAGTGAGTTTTACTATTATCTATAGAGCTGAATATTACGTCATTTTGTTAGACTCCTATATTGTAGTATGATTTGGGTCATACTGGTCAAAACATTCACCTGGCTTTTTTGTTCAGCTCTTTTGAGGGTATAGGAGAACAATTCTCTTCCTTTTAATATTTTATAGTCTGCTTGTTGTAGCTCTGTCTGACAAACATGCGCTGGAGTATCATTACATTTTGGATGCCTCCCAGATACGAATGTCACTTTTCAGACCATAAAAGGAGTGACAGGATCCTTGGCAGAGGGACTAGGGAGGCCTGGACCTCAGAAGAACTGACTCTGTGTTGACTGAAACAGCGGAGAAAAGGAAACAAGGAAAAGTAAAGAGGACCTGTCGCACGGCTACCTGAATTTTCCTGCATATTATTAAGTTTACGGGGGGAAAGACTCACACCAAGACCAAACAATTACCTTCAACTCTAGGAGAAAGGCCCCAAGAGGTTTTCGTGCCTTAATGCATGCTCTGTACTTTGTCATTTTCCTTTTGTCAAGTCAGCCATGCATTTGAGCCTATGTTATTATGGATGAAAGCTTGAGGCTCAGAGAATTTAAGCACCTGACCAGTGCTATTTAAACATAAATCTGTTTGCTTTCAGCCCTCGAGTTCTTTCCTCTATACCACACTGTCTCTTTATGAAGTCAGAAGTTAGTGAGGAATTTCAGAAGACCGTGGGGAAGTTCTCCACAAAGGAGCATTTTTGAGACCTGTCAGTTTTCCCTTGACAACGTATTGAGAAAGTGTTCAAAATTTTAGACATTTTACTGGTTAATTTGCAAGCAGAGCAATAAATGAGTAAAATGATTCCAATTTCATATCCACTTAGATAGCTGTTGAGCCGAGTCAGGCATGGACTGTGACCCCGCAATCTTTGCCCTGTTCCACAAATAGAGCAGTGATGACTCATGTGCACAGACTTGGTAATAGACCCACTTGCTCACACATGCACCCTGAGCTGTGGTCCCCAGTGACTTAACGTGTCTCTGAATGTTGACAGCCCGCCACATCTAAAATCGCAGCTAGGAATAGAAGGGGACTGAGAAATCAGATACTGCTCTCTATTTCCAGAACCCTCACAGCACGTAATGGGGAAAACCAGAGAGGCCTTCAACAGGTAGCTGAAAGATTAAGTTCTGCGCTGGTGGAATGAACCAACCTGAAAGGTGATTGTTCAAGGGGCAATTGATCCTGTGACTTGCAGTAAATAAGAGGCCCTTGAAAGCCTGGCAGTTCATGAACACTGTCTGGTTGTATTCCTTTTTAAGATCACGTGTTGATATGTTTATGAGCATATAATGGGCACTGCCTAATACTCCTAATTGCCATTTAGTGTCAATCTTGGGCTTATTCTTTCTGTGTGCTTTATAATCCCTTAATTGGTTAATTAGACCAGCACTGGCTGTGAAGACGGTAAGCTAAGAGTAGACACAGAAGGCAATTCTAAGAGACTAGACGTCAATATCCACTACCCTACAGAAACCACACCTTGATATTTCCTTTGCCACATCTTATTTTGAAATTAGATGGGGTGCCTGGGTGGCTCAGTTGGTTAAGCATCCAGCTTCGGCTCAGGTCATGATCTCACGGTTGGTGGGTTCGAGCCCCACGATGGGCTCTGTGCTGACAGCTAGCTCAGAGCCTGGAGCCTGCTTCAGATTCTGTATCTCCCTCTCTTTCTGACCCTCCCCCGCTCACGCTGTCTCTCTCAAAAATAAAAATAAAATAACAAAGAAATTAGATACACCTAGAAAGCCCTCTATGCTTGTTAATATTAACTCAGAAGGTCCTAAATAGCTTCCCAACTTCCTCCCTTGCCTCTCTCTAGTCCAGGGGTCCTCAAACTTTGGCATGCACAGAATCACCTGCTAGGCTTATTAAAACACAAACTGCAGGGCTCCACCGTAGTTATTAAATCTAGGGGGAACCCCCAAGTTGTGCATTTCTAGCTCATTCCCAGGTAATGCTAATGCTACCAGCCAGGGGGCCGTTGTTTAAGCACTAACCAGGTACTTCAACTCTACCTTAGAACACAAGGACCTAGCCTTGCAGAAACCCATCGTGAGACTCAACTCAAAAGCAACACTGAAGAAAAGCCAAACTCTGTTTTATGTTTCTTCCCTTAAATGGGGGAAAGCCGCAATGACCTTCTAATTCAGCGGTTCTCAAAGTGCAGCTGCCCAACCGGAAGTGTTAGTGTCACCTGGGAGTCGTTAAGAATGCAAATTCTCAGCCCCACTCTTCTCAGAAATTCTGGAGGTGAAGCCCAGCAATTTCTTTTATGAGCTTCCCAGAGTTTGTACTTTGCAAGGCAAAGTGACTTCTTTCAATTGAATTTTTTATTGCGATAATTATAGATTCACATGCAGTTGTAAGAAATATTATAAGGAGATTTCTTGTACACTTTGCTCGGCTCCCCTCGAAAGTAACATTTTGCAAAACTATGGAATAGTGTCATAACTAGGATTTTAACATTGATATAATGCACCTCTTTTATTTGGAATTCAGAAGCTTTACTTGTAGTAGGGTGGGTGTGGTAGGCAGACACGCATGGGCATTTTGGGGAATGGCTTTTTTCACTCAGTAGAATTAGCTAGAGATTCATCCAAGTTGAGTGTATCAATAGTTTGTTCCTTTTTATTGCTGAGGAGTTTCTAGAATAAGTATGTAAGACAGTTTAAACATTCCTGTTGAAGGACATCTAGACTCATTCCAAGTTTTTTGGCTATTACAAATAAAGTGGCTATGAATATTCACATAGGGGTTTTTGTGTGAGCATACATTCTTATTTCTTTGGGGGTAAATATCTAAAACTATAATTCTTAGGTGGTATGTAGTTACATGTTTGGTTTTATAAGAAACTCACAAACTAATTTTCAGAGTGGCTATACCAATTACATTTCTACAGCTAAGTGTGAATGATCCAGTTTCTCCACATCCTCACCAGCATTTGGTATTCTCACCATTTTTTGTTTTAGCCATTCTGATAGATGTGTAGTAATAGCTCACCAGAGTCTGAACATCCATTTCCCTAATTGCTAATGATATTGAACCTCTTTCCATGTGTTTGTTTGCTATCTGTGCATCTTCCCCAGTAGAATGACTGGTCATGTCTTTTGTCTATTTTCTAATTGTATTACTTTTTGTTGTTGCTGTTTTTGCTGTCAAGTTTTAAGAATTCTTTATACACTCTAGATATGATTCCTGTGTTGGTTGTGTGGTTTACAAAGCTTTTTCCTCCAGTCTATAATTTCTCTTTTCATCCTCTTCACATAGGTTTCCACAGAGCGTAAGGTTTTAATTTTGGTGAAGTCTTTTTTTTTTTTTAATCTTCTTTCATAAAAAAATTGTCCACAGTGAGGCTTGTTTTATATTGCGGTAAGATACATGTAACATAGTGACCTTTCAAAACACCTTTCTAGAGTGACCTTTTAAAACACAGATCAGATTATGTTGCTCCACTGTTTCATACCTTTTAATGGTTACCTATTGCCTTCAGGATAATGTTTAAAATCTCTAATGTGGAGTAAAGGCCTCACTACCCCAATGTGAGGCCACACTTCCCTGCACTTCAGTCAAACAGAACTACTTTTAGCTGCTCTAAGAAATCTGGCTTTCTCCTTCTTTATTCCTCTGAGGCCATATTCCCCTATCTTCTCCCTTTTACAAAGTCTTTCAGGTTTTAGCTGCTAAACTGTATATTTTACAGCACAAGCATGAATACTCTCAAAGCACTTCTCACATGGAGTTCTAAGTGCACAGTTTTCTACTTTCCCCATTTGCTAAGCTCCTTGAAGGCAAGAACTATTTACTCATTGCTGCCTTTCCTTGGCTTGTTGAAATGCCTGCCACGCTATATGGCTAAACCTAAGCCACCAACCCCAGCAAAATACAGCCTTCCTCAAGGAGCAGCCTTCAGGAAAAGAAACCAAATTCTAACCCCACCATTAGCTCCAAAACGATCATCACCCTCATCCTATCTGACCAACTTTCAAGACATTCTGAAGTTACAAAGCAGCCTTTATTATTGAGCACTTGTGTGTGGCATGGTATTTTGGCAGCATGTTTTATAATTAGCTTGTTGATGGTTTCTCAAAACCCTCAAGGAGAAATGTTCACCTTCTGTCAGAAATTAGGGAACTGTGCCCAGAAAGATCAGAAAACTGCATCCAAAATCATATGGCAAATCATTAGCCCTCACCACAAAGTGGTTTTGTCTACTTGGCTTTGACCCTGATGTGTACTGGGGAAATCCATGAAACCCAGGGGGCACCCGGAGGGGGTTATCCAATACAACTTTATTTTTCCGACCATTAACAAAAATTGAATGATGATTATTTTAAATGTCTGTTGAGTGTATGCATTGAACAAATACAAGCCTACTTGTTAAATGTGAAACTGGTGGGGCACCTGGGTGGCTCAGTCTGTTAAGTGCCCGACTTTGGCTCAGGTCAGATCTCATGGTTTGTGAGTTCGAGCCTGGCATCAGGCTCTGTGCTGACCGCTCAGAGCCTGGAGCTTGTCTTTAGATTCTGTCTGTCCCCTGCTCTCTCTCAAAAATAAATAAAACATATAAAAAGTTAAAAAAAATAAATGTGGAACTAGTGTTTTGTTTAAAGAGATGGGCTTATTATGAGTCTTCCTCTTTAGTAGCTTACAGAATATCTTCTGATTCATGGACTAGGTCCCACAAGTTAGTAGAACCCTTCCTATAGCTTCCTATAACTTCTTTTTTTTTTAAATGTTTTATTTATTTTTGATACAGAGAGAGACAGAGCATGAGAGGGGGAGGGGCAGAGAGAGAAGGAGACACAGAACAGGAAGCAGGCTCCAGGCTCTGGGCTAGCTGTCAGCACAGAGCCTGATGCGGGGCTTGAACCCACGAACGTGAGATCTGACCTGAGCCGAAGCCGGAGGCTTAACCGACTGAGCCACCCAGGCGCCCCTCCTATAGCTTCTATAATATTGGAAGTAGAGAAAAATCTTCACAAATGGCAGTAACTAATTCTCTCTATTTTGCACAGTTTAATCAGGATGTGGTCTCTACTAGCTGAGTGGATTTAAAGAGAGCCATTCTAACAAACCCTATTGTCATATAGACTTGAGCCCTTCAGAGCAAGCCCTCACAAAAGGAAGAAGAGTCCTATTCAAAGAGAATGGTAATTCAGGAAGAAAATTCAGAAAGAAAGCTGACTAGCCTGTCCCCCCCTACAGTACCCTCTCGTATCCTCTAGAAGTTCCAAGGTAATATAGTTTGAAGGTCTACACAGCCTCCCTTGGGGCGACTGTGTTTGGGGTGGATACAGCATTAGGCCTCCTTGTTAGACAAGGCTTGTTGCTGTTGGATCACCACGCTTGCATTCTTACCAGAAGGACGAGACCTAAGGAGGAGATGTGTCTCAAAGTATCAGCCAAACCAGTGAGCGCATAGAACAGCAGCCCCAACCTGCCATGGACTCAGGTCCTGACTCACATCTATCCCTCGGAGCAGGTCCTGCTCATCTCTGGTTGATCGGCCCCAGGACTATTGCATCAGCAGCAGAAATTTACTCCCAAAAGACATACTTTCTCCCCAACCCATTCAGAAATATTATAGGCCCAACGATTTTATCTTGATCATGAAGATACCATTTAACTGATACTGAGATTCAAAACGTTTTTGTAGTGTGGTTTTAGTGGCCAATATAAAACTGTGGGTCACTTATTTATTCAACATATGCTTACTGAGTACTTCCTCTGTGCCAGGCGCTGTGTTTAGCATGGAGGATAGAGTGGTGAACAGCATAAGCAGGGCCTCTGCCCTCGTCAAAGCCTACAGTCTACCAGGGGCAGAGCCTAATACTAAACAGTCATAAAGAGCACACATATATCCTTTAAGTCAGCCTATGTATGTAGCACTTATTCGTTATAATACCATTTATATCTAAAAAAGTTTCCTTAAAAGTACACACACACAGAGCACATTATATATTAAACACTCTATCGCAGTGCATTGTGGGTGCATGCATTTCCCTCACGTTCAAGGAGAGCCAGCTCAGCCATGGGAAAACAGCCACCAGGCTCCAAAGACCCTCAGACTGTACGTGTTTCTCAGCAGAAACACTGGGCTGCCTACATCCACGTGGAGCTGAATTCTGCCAACAACGTGAATGAGCTTGAAGTGGATTCCTCCCCAGAGGCTCCAGACACCTCTGACTTTGTAGTTTCCGGATCAGAAAACCAGCCAAGCCTACTGGATTGCTGTGGAACTGTGGGATAATAATTAGTGTTGTTTTAAGATGCTGAGTTTCTGATAATTTGTTACAGCAATAGAAAACTAATAAAGGAGTAAGGGCATGGACACGAATCAAGAAATTATTGCAGAACGGTAACTAGATGTTGGTGGCATGGACCGCACAACAGTATGAAAGAGATAAGAAATGGTCAGATTCTATATATTTTGAAAGTAGAGCCTAAACCATTTACTGATTTGGTATATAATTGGGAGCAGTCTAGGGTGACTCCAGGGTTTTTTTGTCTGAGCAATTGGAGGGATGAGGTTTCCACTGAAAGTCAACTGTAAATGGAACAGTGTGCAAAGATAAATGTAGAGAGGTGGGTAGGAACTGAATTATATAGAGCTTTCCTAGTTACATTAAGAGTTTTGAAAGAGAGTAGATCTGAAAGTTCTCCTCACAAGAGGAAAATTTTTTTTGTTGGTAACTGAGTTGATGGTAACTTACTATGGTAATCATTTTGCAATATATAAGTGTGTGAAGTCATTATGCTGTATACTTATACAGTGTTGTATGTCAATTATATCTAAAAAAAGAACTTTTAGCATTATCTTAAAATAAAGTTATTGAATACTTGTTTTAAATTGTTTTTAATATTTATATCTTTTTGAGAGAGAGAGACAGGAGCACAAGTGGGGTAAGAGCAGAGAGAGAGGGAGACAAAGAATCCAAAGCAGGCTACAGGCTCTGAGCTGTCAGCACAGAACCCTATGTGGGGCTTAAATTCACAGACTGAGAGATCATGACCTGAGCCAGTCAGATGCTCAACGAACTGAGCCATCCAGGCGCCCCAGTTGTTGAATCCTTTTAAGTAGACAAAGATTACAATCAGATCTGCCCTCACTGTGGAGAAACAGATGGTCAGGTACATCCAGCCAACATAAGTAGTAACTTACACAGTTAGGAAGACCAGCAAGGCCAGCGTCCACCAAGGTGAGCGGAAGGAGAGTCTCCCAGCTCTTTAGGAAAGAATTTCTCAAAAGTAAATAATAAAATGAGAAACTATTTCAAAAGGAAAAATCCTCAGAGGCAACCAGGGTTTATTAAAACTGTTTTAATTACAACATTCCCTAGATATGTAATAAAACTAGGCACAAACAATGCATAATCATAGTTCTAATACCACTATAAAACCAAATAAATTTACAAACTAAACATTGAGAAACATACAACTCAAACTTAGACCATTAATACACGGTTGCAGAAGAAACTGTTTTGCAGAACTAAACTGCCAAAGCTTGACTTAATAGTTGAAAGATGCACTGTGTCTTTTTTTTTCTTTTAAGCATCAACAATACAAATGCAAATGCAAACACCTGCTCTCAAATGTGTTGTAAGAAATGATGTTACTAACATCAAAGTTTTGCTTGCTAGTTCAGGATAATCAGATTTCATAGTAGTCAACATTTTGCCAATGGACAATCTTCAAATGGCATTTTTAATGAGGTACAATTTGATACTTTTGTAAAGTTTACTTACTGGCATGAAGATAAGATAGCATTGTAATATGTGTAACATCTTAGAAATTTTCTATTTATATGACATTTAGTAGTCTTATTGAGTATTCATCATCACATGTTTACCTCTCTACCCACTAACAATGAACTATTATGAAGAAATACATATAAAGGTAGAGTTTGTGTAACACATCTGCTTACAACACCACACAGCTCCTTGAAATTTAGCATGCCTATATGCCAAGAAAGTAAAACTACAAAGACTAGAAGGGAAGAAACAAAATTGAAATTATTTGCAAGTGATGAGATTTTATACAGAAACACTGAAAAACATGCTTCGGAAAATTAGAAACAGCAAGAGATGGGCTGCCTGGGTGGCTCAGTCAGTTAAGAGTCCAACTTCAGCTTGGGTCATGATCTCAGGGCTCATGGGTTCAAGCCCTTCATGGAGCTCTGTGCTGACAGCTCAGAACCTGGAGCTGCTTTGGATTCTGTGTCTCTCTCTCTCGCTCTGCCTCTCCCCCACTCACACTCCATCTCTTTCTCCTTCAAAAATAAACAAACATTTAAAAAAATTTAAACAAAGAGAAATAACCAGAGAGCTTATTAAGCAAAGTTGTTGTAGATAAATATTGGTATGCATTTCACGTGTCAGCAGCCACTGAAAAATAAAATTAAACAGATATTAAAAAAATATATAGTTTTTGGTGCAATTATAAATGGGATTGATTCCTTGATATCTCTTTCTGCTGCTTCATTATTGGTGTATACAAATGAATCAATTTCTATACATTAATTTGATATCCTGTGATTTTACCGAATTCATGTATAAGTTCAAGCAGTTTTTTGGAGTCTTTCAGATTTTCCATGTAGTATCACGTCATCTGCAAAGAGTGAAAATTTGACTTCTTCCTTTACAGTTTTGTTGTCTGATTGCTGAGGCTAGGACTTCCAGTACTACGCTGAACAACAGTGATGAGAGTGGACATCCCTGTCGTGTTCCTGATCTTGGGGCGAAAGCTGTGTTTTTCCCCATTGAGGATGATATTAGCTCTGGGCCTTTCATTTGGACTTTATGATGTTAACAAATGTTCCTTCTATCCCTACTTTCCTAAGGGTTTTTATCAAGAAAGGGTCCTGTATTTTTTCAAATGCTTTTTCTGTATCTATTGAAAGGATCACATGGTTCTTATCCTTTCTTTTATTAATATGGTATATCACATTGATTGATTCATGAATATTGAATCAGTCCTGCAGCACAGAAATAAATCCCACTTGATTGCAGTGAATGCTTCTTTTAATGTACTGTTAAATTCTATTTGGAGGCATCACAATTCCAGACTTAAACTATATTACAAAGCTGTAATCATCAAGGCAGTATGGGACTGGCACAAAAACAGACACAAAGATCAATGAAATAGAATAGAGAATCCAGAAATGGACCCACAAATATATGGCCAACTAATCTTCAACAAAGCAGGAAAGCATATCCAATGGAAAAAAAGACAGTATCTTCAGCAAACAGTGCTGGGAAAAGTGGACAGTGACATGCAGAAGAATAAAACTGGACGACTTTCTTATACCATACACAAAAATAATTTCAAAATAGATAAAAGGCCTAAACATAAGACAGAAAACCATCAAAATCATACAGAAGAAAACAGGCAGCAAACTCTTTGATCTTGGCCTCATCAACTTTCTACTAGACATGTCTCCAGAGGTAAAGCAAATAAAAGTAAAAATGAACTATTAGGACCTCATCAAGGTAAAAATCTTCTGTACAGCAAACAGTTAACAAAACTAAAAGCCAACCTATGAAATAGGAGAAGATATTTGCGAATGACATATTCTATAAAGATTCAGTATCCAAGATCTATAAAGAACTGACCAAACTCAACACCCCCAAAACAAATAATACAGTGAAGAAAAAGTAATAAGACATGAATCAACACTTTTCTAAGGAAGACATCTAGATGGACAACAGACAGATGAAAAGATGCTCAATATCACTCATCATCAGGAAAATACAAATCAAAACCACAATGAGATACCACCTCACACCCATCAGAATGGCTAATATTAACAACTCAGGTAACAACAGATGTTGGCAAGGATGCGGAGAAAGAGGATCTCTTCTGCACTGCTGGTGGGAATGCAAACTGGTGCAGCCACTCTGGGAAACAGTATGGAGGTTCCTCACACAATTAAAAATAGAACTACCCTAAGACCTAGCAATTGCACTACTAGGTATTTATCCAAGGGATACAAATATACTGTTTCAAAGGGACGTATGCACCCCTATGTTTATAGCAGCTCTATCAACAATCGCCAAAGTATGGAAAGAGCCCAAATGTCCATCGACAGATGAATGGATAAAGAAGATGTAGTATATAAATATATAATGGAGTATTACTCGGGAGTCAAAAGGAATGAAATCTTGCCATTTGCAACTACATGGATGGAACTAGAGGGTATTA